>NC_091691.1:100202500-100280000 GCF_041296265.1 Equus caballus
GCTGTTAGCTCCTCAGGGAACAGACCAGTATGTGAATATAGAAGGGACGCAAAATTGTTAATGAAGAGAAAGAAGAAAAAAGTGAAGGAAGTAAAATCTATCTAGAATTTTGATGATAGAGAAAAAACTATTTTCCAACCTTGAAACATTCAGATTATTTCAAAAAACCAAGGAGATTCTTTTCCACCTAGAAATTCTTATTTCATTGAATTATTTCTTCAGGAGAAAATTCTAGGAGTTAGAGTATTACACTAAAGGCTACCAGCACTTTTACTGCTCAGTGATTAAGAACAGGGGCTTTCGATTTAGACAGACCTCGCGTCTCCATTTACTTGCTGTGCGATACTGAATAAGATATTTAACCAATCGAAACCCCAATCTCCTCACCCAGAGAAGCAGGATAATATTAGTCCTAACCTCATAAGCTGGTGAAAATTAAATGAGATGATGCATGCAATTAATCACGCAGTCTCTGTGCTTAGAAATTATTCAGAAAATGACAGCTATTTATAAGAAAGCACTTTATGGAAGGACTCTGCCGGTTGCACTGCTCCTGGCGATGGCTACACGGAGTTGCCCTCGACTTTGGCAGCATGATGGACTGGAAGATGACTACACTGGAAGTAGCTGGCTTAATGCTACGTGTTCCTAGTCAGTACAGATCGATGGCCCCCGTCTCGACTGTACCAAAGAACTGTGCTCATTCCTATAACGAATCAGAAACTCTCAGGGCGCTTCCAGGAATACGCATTGTTCACAAAATACCTGATTTTTTTTTTCTTTTTTTTTTCACTTGTTTGTGGAAAACATTTATTATGGTTGTCTTTCTGTATAGAACACGATTGAGATCTGTAAGCAGAGGACGAAGGGTGGACTCTGTGGGCATCCTCAGTAATTTTGTTTGTTTGTTTTGCTTTATTGAGATACAATTGACATATAACATTGTGTAAGTTTGTGAGGTACAATGTGATAATTTGGTGTCAAATTGCCTTTTGATGTTGAAAGCGCTGGTGACCACATCTGCAAAATGAATGGGTTGTACCTGGAAGCTTGTGATGTTCCTCTTAACTTTGGCTTTCTATGAATCCTGGATTCTTTCCTAAACAGAAAGCTCAACAAAGCAGGTCCACATTCTGCTTTTATGGGAAAAAAAGTAGCAAATCCTAACAGCAACACTAGTTATTTATTCCTAAATCTTCTTTATCTAAGATAGCTGTAGGTAAATATCACAAAACAGAATAGAATGTGTGCATCGAATTTTCGTTCACAATCAAATCTCAAATGATGAGAAGAGTTATTTAGAATGAAGGCCCTGAAGCCTGACCTTCTCCATCCTCAGAACGTGACTGGGTGGTCTTCACCCACCATATTTACTAAGGCAGACCAGTGAGGGCGTGCATCTGAGGAGCATCTCCAATGCTGAGTTGAAACTGAAGAAGGGTTGTAACCAACGGAATTAACTGAAAAATCTATGTGTAAGTGTTTTATTTTGTTCAGGCTGCCAGACCAAATATCACAGACTGGGTTGTTTATAAATGACATTTATTTCTCAAGGTTTTGGAGGCTGGAAGTCCAAGACCAAGGCACCAGCGTGGTCACTTTCTGGTAAAGGCTCTCTTCCTGGTCCACAGCCAGCACCTTCTCACCTTGTCCTCACATAAAGAAGGGTTAAGGGAGCTCTATGTGTCTCTTCTATAAGGGCACTAATCCTGTTCACAAAGGCTGCACCCTCATGACCTAATCACCTCCTAACGCCATCATTTTGAGGATTTTGGAGCAGACACGCATTCAGATCATAGCAACAAATATGTCCAATTTCTTGAGCATTTTGGTTTGGAATGCTTCATTGTATTTATTCATTCATTCATTTATTCATGTTTTTATGAATACATTATTTATTCTATTAATCTATGGTTTCTTTTTCTCTCCTCTAATTAATCCCTCCATCCTTTTTTTTTAAACCATGGTTCTTACGTGCTGACAAAACACTCACTTTCTTGCCTAATTTTGTAAACTGTTCAGCCATGCCCTTATTCACTGTTTTCTTTTAATTATGTATTCTTGTTAACCTCCATATGTATTCAAAGTTACAGATTGCCATTGACACAGTATTAATTAAAGCACATAATTTATGACATTGGAGCTTGAAATTAATAAGTGACAACACAATTACATGGTTTGCCTAATTGTCCTTCAGTAATATAAAGCTTGACATTTGAAGCTGCATTCAAAGCTAAAAGCGCTCATAAACTCACAATGGCTTTGAAAGTAATCACAAGAGGGGCTAAAGAGACCAGCCCTGTTTCAAGGGACAGGGTCCTAGGCAGCTAAGTGGGAGGGCGATTGTCTTTTCTCTTTTTATTAACAGTTTGACTCTATAGGGGGAAAGTTCATTTCAGTAATCAAAAAGTACCTTATATTATATTTAATTTGTGTTGTACAAATCTTTGAAGAAATTGTAAACATAACTCCTCGTCCCTTGGGTGTCTTTAATTTCATCGTTGTCACTCTCTGTGCTGTTTTAATTTCCTTATTTACATTATTTTTTATGTATTCAGACTGAAGAAATTTTAAACATGTTCTGTTTCTGATCATCTTCAAATCTGGTAATTTGATGTAGCGTCGACATCCATTCAATGTATAATCTTACTTTCTAGAGTATATCCTATGACACCAAAATGAGTGATGGCTTGCATGTATTGCTTGGTTCAAGTACTAGCTCAATGAAGTGTAGCTTTCTACTAAGCACAGAGATGGTGTTCCATGGACAATATTCTCATTTAAATATCACATTGACCCAAATGGTCGGTGGTGGGCTTGTCAAATAGGCTCAATTATACAGAGCCATTAGCAATTTCACTGGGCCCAAAGAAAAGGTCTATTTCAAAACTAAATTTGTAATTTAAAATGTAAAATTATTTGTATAAGTTTTGAATTTGGAAATTGAATAAGAAGATCAATTATTTCTGATACTTAAAAAGCACATTATGTGGTCGGAAAGCAATTATTTACAGTGTCAATAAATTATCAGCAACTTATTTCAATTAATATTTGCTTTTCATCCAATTAGTGAAATACGTTCACAAAATACATGCATATGTATTATGTGTGTTTATGTGACACATGCACATTTCCTTCCATCTTGGGAAGTTGCAATATCTTGATTCTGGTACTCAGTGGTGTGGTACTAATTATAGCAAATATCTTTTTCAACTTTTTAGAAGTTTTCTCTAAAAACATTCAAATGAAAAAAAAGAAGTAGACAACACTGGACTGAGTGCAGGAATCAGACTTCCTGGGTTCAAATCCTGGCTCTACTGCTTTTGGATGATCTCAGACAAGAGCAAAATGTTCAACAAAGAATAATCCAGTGGAAGGTTTGGTTCTAGTTGAATTTATAAGGCTCTGTCTTCCTTTTCTATAAAAGTTTATTTATGTACATTTACTTTTATTGAATAGGTAAACAATTCATTAACTATCTTTCATAAAATATTTGAATAATAAATAAACAGGACCAGAAAATGAAGACAGATGTGGCAACTCCACTTCTGCATAGTTAGCCAATAGGAATGAAAACATATGTCTACAAAAAGAAGACTGCTCAGAAATAAAAAGGAATGGTCTACTGCAACGCGCCAAAAAGTGGGTGGATCTCAGAAACGATAGTCTCAGTGAGAAAATCTTACTTAGAAGTAAATACCTACTGTTGGAATCATTTATTCGAAATTCTAAAACAGGCAAAGGCAATCTATGATAGGAACAATCATGACAGCAGTTGCTTCTGTGGGGATAGAGGGCCCGTGTCAAGGCATCGTCATTCCTTTGGGGAAAGGATGACAATGTTCTGTGTCCTCATAGGGTGTGAGTTACATAAGTGTAGCATTAGCCAAACTCTGCAAATGTGCACTTTGTGAATCTGTTGTATGTAAATATGACCTCAAAAGAAAACACAACAGCAAGCGTATAGTAAACTCTAGTTAATGACAAAACGCTGAAATATTTATGATGAAGTGTAGTGATGCCTTCAATGTACATTACAATACTTCAAGATTCAGATGGCTCTGTGGAGAGACGTGTGGTAAAGTCAGTATAGTGAATGTTAATGGCACAATCTAGGTGATGGGTGTATGGGGGATTACTATGTTTTTTCATTTTATTTGTACTTTTGAAATTTTTCATGAGAAAATGGTTGAATAAACATAATAAAGCTATGAAAAATGGCCTTTAATTTGGGAAGAGGGGATTCTACTAGCTTATAAGCATGAGTCAGTTATATTTAAAATATATAAATACAATCATTGCTATCCCCTGAACATGTAAATTATTCTGATCTTTGGACTAATTTATGGATTTTTTTGATTTGCCAGGACACTAAAAAAAGGCAAGAATTACAAGTTTTTGAAGACACTTGAGAGGAAAACACGTAAAGTATTCAGTTCTCCCAAATTCATTTCTCTTCTGTAATGCACTAGTGCTATACATAGATAAGGACTTTTAAATTAGCTATAGAAATTTGCTTAATATGATTAAAATTTTTCTTTCTACATCCAATGTGTATTAAATTTTTTTAGTTTTAGACATCTTAAACCTTGTCGAGAAAAAAAGACCTATTGAAGAAAACTCACCTATATAATGTGTTATTCAATCTTTGTGTTTCCAATCTTAAGCTGTAAGTGCATAAGTTACAAATTAGATTTTCCTTTGTTGAACTATATATCCAGTTTCCCTCAGATCAGTCTTGTTTCCTAAATTATATTTGGATGAGTAATCCCATGAGAGGGCCAGTAACTGGGTGAGGCAAGAATGGCCGGTGTGTTTTCATTTCTTCTTCAGCGAAGGCTGGAGCACAGAATGGCACAGCATCACAGGTGGTGCAATGAAATGAACTTCACTAGTTAATGAGAAGTTCCTTCCTAGGGTGTCAAACATCACAGACCAGAATGAGTGTCAGCTGAACAAGATCTGCATGCCTTTCTTTCAAAATCTTTCAAAATATCACCATCAACATTGCTCCTTTACCTATGAAAATTGTAGAAATTGTGACACTTGATGAGGCCTGGAGTGGGTGGAATTCCAGGGCACAGAGACACATGCCTTTCAACTGTTGACCAAATAGAAACACCACGTTTGAACATACACATACACATGTACATGTACATATGTGTGTGTATATATATACATGCATGTGTGTGGATGTTGAAATGAATGGATGTGTTTGCATAAAGAAAGGAATCTTTCTTCTCTTCTTTCTTTTTCCCTTTTTTTCTAAATCATTGAGGAAATTGGCACTTTCTAGTATCTGAAAGAGAGTAGCTCTTCACTGCATTCAATAACATTTCTTCCCTTTGCTCCATGTCCTTCAAATTCAAATGAATTGTATTCAACTAATTGAATTCAAACCAGTTAAGAAGAAAACAAACCTTAAACAATTTTGACTTTGCACTTTTGTTTTTTCCATCTTGAATCTGAGCTAAACACTGAATCATAATAAAGGGATCCCTTAGGTGATTCCGTTCTTTCTAGGGTCTGTGGAATGGGCCTTATGATTTTAGTAGTTTCGTGTTTATTTTTTAAGAGCATCCAGCATGTGCTCTCTCTTCTGTCTGGCTTCCTTCGCTTGACTTTACGTTTGCAAGATGGCTTCACGTCCATGGGCCAGTGGTTTGTTCCACTTCATCAAAGTTTACTTTTTCATCATATCAATATATCCCCAAGCGGTTTATATGATGCACCCATATGAGGCTCATTTCTGGTTTATTTTGCTTGAGGTTCTTAGAAATGCTTGAATAGAATTGAATATTTTTTGTCACACTGGTGAAATTATCAGCCACTGTCTCTCAAGTGTTGCTTCCGTCTCACTCTTTGTTCTCTTTCTGGGACTCCGGTGGCATGCTTACTAAATCTTCTTACATGCCCTATAGATGTTTTACGTTTTCCTGGTATCGTCCGCTGCTTTTCTCTCGGAGCTTCAATCTTGCCACTTCGTGCTTCCTTAGATTGCAATTTAGCCCTCCTCCTTTGCTGTGCCCATTCTGCTCTCAACCCCACGTTTGGAATTCCTTAGTTCAGTGATTGTGCTTTTAGTTTTCAAACTTCCTTGATTTAATTTCCCTCCCAAAGTCTCAATCTTTTCATTTTTTTCTTGAATATATTAACCACATCTCTTAAGTTGGGTACATGTGTGTGTGCAACTGTTTGATTTTTTGTTGGTCCCATTTTTGGCAAACTGGGTAATACCGGCTTAGCTGCCTGACACTGTTCACGAACAATTGTAGAGCTCTGATGATGTTCCATTCCTCCAAAGGCTCTCATTTTCTTCCGGCAGACACGGCTCGAGATGCCTCAGGCTTTGTAAGGGCTGGTGAATTTCTGCTTTGTCTTTTCCACTGGTGTGCAGCCCTTTGAGTCTGACCTGACGGCAATAATATGCGAAGCCCTCCTCCTTGGTGGGCCCGAGCTCCTCTCTTTACAGCTTCAGCACCACAAGGCTGCAAACTCTCTGCTTAGCTTTGTAGTCTCTGCAGTTCCGTCTGCTGGATGCTTGGACCCTCACCCCGCCGTCAGTCACCACTACTTGTCCAAAACCTCTCCAGGGAAATTTCAAGAAGAATTTCAGACTCACTTCTCTGCAGCAGCTGTTCCTTGGGCATTTTCGACACTCAAATTCTTTCTGTTTTGGTTCACCCATCTCCAATTTATTTCCTAGTCCAGAGAGACGGCTACCAGCTCGAAGCCTGCTCTTTGCTCTGATGCCTGAACAGACAGTGTCCTGGGGGGAGTGCTAAGGCACAGGCAGGCATCGCCTTCTCCCAAGGATCTCGGCCCCTCAAGGCCTAGCCGCCTTGGTTGTCCTCTGATTTTCGAAGATCTGTTTTGTTTGTTTTTGTTTTTCAATTCAGTTCTTACAATTTTTCTCACGAGGAGAGTATATCTGATTCAAGTTACTTCTTCATATCCAGAAGCATTAGTCTTAACCTTCAGAAATTATGAATGAAATGCTATTTTCTTAAAACTGGTATTATAGTCAAAAATAGAAGATATAAGAAATTTGCATTGCGCACTACTCATTTTCATCTCCTGAGACCCTGAAAATCACTGCCAGTAGATTTTTCAATAAGAAGATAAATTATAGTATAAGAAAAACATGCCCACATAGTAGGTGTTTGGACTCCGCTAGAAATTAACTCAAGAATGACCAAATTCTAAGTCGTTTATGAACCTATAAGACAGTACTTCAATTGATCAGTGAATAAATAATTCTTTTATCATTAATTCATTCATTCTTTATTCATTTATTAAATATTCGTGGCCATGTATATACAATGCAAGCAAGTGGCAAAGCCAATTAAAACTTTAGATTACTCATTGAAATATAACACTGAATATTCATACCTACTCTTCTTTTAAAAAATGACTTGGCTGAACTGATGATGGAGCATCATGCAAACACAGTCGCTAATAAATCCAAATGTGAAATGGGTGTGGCTTTGACCTTACTCTGTTGCAGAGTCCTTATTCTGCTACAGAAGACTCTTCGATGGCCTCTATACGTTTTTGCCATGTTTTTTAAACATCCAATACCAGGTCAAAACCTAAGCCCCCCAGATTGCTGTTTTTCCTTTTTTTTTTTTTCTGAGGAAGATTCACCCTGAGCTAATATCTGTGCCAATCTTCCTCTATTTCGTATGTGGGTCAACGCCACAGCATGGCCACCAACGAGTGGTGCAGGTTGGTACCTGGGAACCAAATCCGGGCTGCTGATGTGGAGTGTGCCGAATTTAACCACTAGGCTACTCCACACATGCAACAATCCACGTGTCACACGTTTCCATGTCCACCTCAAGGAGGGGCTTCTCAGAAGTGCTCTGCCATTGTTGATCTGGATAGGAACCCCATCGTAGCTTAGTGGCCACACCCTTGGATACGGAGCTAGAAGCTGGGAAAGTGCCACTGCAGCTTAGCAGTCAAGCAGGAGAAGTGCATGCGAGGCGGTGCTGCCGGCCCTGGTGATGAGGGTATGATCTGGGTCTCCCTTGTCCAGAGGACATTTGCTGGAAATTCCACTCTCAGCACCCTGACTCCTGGCTGCACTGGGGGCAGTAAAGTGCCCTCCAGACGACAGTCACAACTGCACAGCCTGCCTTTGTCCAAGCAAGGAGCTTGCTGGGCTCCATCCGCAGCCACCTCACCCTCCCACGTGAGCCTTTACCAGTACTGGTGGCCCCGACAGAGCTGTCCCACCCCAGCAAGGTCAGCTTGTTTAGGGGGCCGTGCAGCTCTGTGTGTGCAGCTGGTGGAGGGAACAGAGCCTGTGTGGCTGGAGGGAACCTCAGAGGGCTCCCCACGGGGCTCAGAGTCTGACTGCTGGGGTGAGAACTTCCAAATGTCAGTCGTCCCTAATGTCTCCCCTTCTCTACGGGTACAAACAATATCTGGACATTACCAAAGAGCATCACAGAGCATAGCTGCTGCAGTTCAAGTGTATATGTATATACATATAAATGTATTTTATAATTGATTATATAATTATATGTAATCACTTATATATTGATTACAGTCTTAACAATTTCAATTACTAACAGTTATTAACAATCTGTTTGCCTTCTTTCTAAAAACTGCCTACCTTTGGACTTCTAGGAAGAGAGACAAATGTCAGTCTTGTTTAAGTAACTGTGTTGTTTTTACCCCCAGCCAAGAGCGGTCCACCACGCTGAGTATATGCCTGACATGAATTTAACTCTCGACTCAGGGCTTCGCAGGGCGGTGTTGATGGCTATTAAGACACAGTTCTGACCCAGAATTTACGGATGCATTATTGTGTGGGTACGTGTATTTCATTAGACCCAGGATTTTTTCTCTCCTTATCTCCATTTAGTCTTCTCTTTGTTCAGTATGTCTTGTCACCAAGTTTCACTCCAGAATGTGGCGTATCTGCTGTCATCTAACGTCCCGTCTGCCCTCCTTGATGTCACTGGCAGTCCTGAGACATTCTCCAACCAGTTGTGATTCTTCACACCTCACGCCTGCCCAGTATGCTCCCACAGTTCGTGGCCTCACAGGAGGGCACTTGACGGCCCCACTCTGCCCGGTGGGGCTTCCTGCCCCGGCCGCACCTCCGCCTCCAGTGGCCCCCAGCCTGATCTCCTCTCTGGGAGGCTCCACAAGTGTCTTGGCTACTGCAGGCATCTGGTCAGGACAACCTCCTTCCTGTTTCTCCTTTGGCCTCTGCTTCTCCAAGCTCCCTGTGATGGGCAGCTGTGTTGTGAGCAGAATCTCATAACAGCGGGAACTCTGCAGAGCTCGCTGTTGGAGAGGTCTTTCCACACCCAAGCAAAACAGCGTGCTGACCTTCAAGGCAATGTCCCCAAACTGCCAGGAGGTCTCTGGGCCAACCAGCACCGTCCTTCCTTCACAGCTATGGAAGGGCAACCAGCCTTCGTAACCATGGACCAACAAACAGGTGTTTCCCGCCTGCCTCTGATTCCAGCATCCAGGGGCCCCGGGGCTCGTGAGCACTTCCTGCCTGTCTCCTGAGTGTCCATCAGCCTTTCTCAACTTTGTGATGGCAGTTGGTCACTCGGTGGCATCACAGTTGTCTCAGATGCCTCTTTGGGAACCTCTGGGCTTTGACCCAGTTCTCTTCAAAGAGCCTCAGCATGATTCCCTGCACTTGCGTCCGTGCATGCGTGCGCATGTGCGTGTGTGTGTCAGGACTAGGATGAGGCACAAAATTTAAAGGAACATTAAAAAAATAGAAGTTTATATTATTTATTTTTGTTTTATATAGTTTTATTTATTTTACCTATTTATTTTGTATATATTTATCTTTAAGATAATATAAAAAGAAAAATTAATGAAAAAAATCCTTGGTGAAGGAAATAATCGAAGTTTTAAAGAAAAGTAGGATTCAACCCTGCAGTTGCATGATCCTCCTCACTTGCTTCACCCTAATCCTGGCCCTGGATCTGATAAAACTTTATTTATAAAAACAAGCAGCTGGCCTACAGACCATAGTTTGCTGATTCAATTTTTTAAATCTCCCATTAAATTATGTATTTTGATTACTGAGGGTTTTTGGTGCCCCTTAAACCTGAATCAGCTGAGTCCCAGCCCTGGTGGTGCACGAATCTCGGGGTGGAAATGGGGGCACCAAGTAGTCTCCAGCTGTCTTCTTGCCCAAGTTCTGGGAGCCCTTCTCCCTGCAGACTTGGTCTACTCTGCGCACCCCAGGGTGCGGGTGGGGCAGCTCTCTGCTTCCCACTCAGAAATTAAGATTTTAACTCAGCAAGACACAAGGCCATGGGAATGCACGGAGGACCACGACATGATGCAAGTGGCATTTTCCAGAGTCTGCTCTGGCTGTCTCTGTGGAGAAGCGAACGTTGTGCAGCAGAAGTCGAAACCAGGAGAGCACGCAGTCTATTTCAGTGATCCAGACAAGAGGAGCTGTTGAACTGGACCAGGAGGGGCGATGATGGAGGTGGGGTGGGAGGGGTTGGGGAGTAACTGGAACAAAGTGGAGAGGTTTGTCATATTTTGGAGGTAGCGTCTATAAGACTTGATAATGGTGTGGGTGACATGAGGACGTGGGAAAGGAGATTCCAGAGTTTGACATTTTGACCTTGAGGGCACCTTATGGTTCTGACCTCCTCCCCCTTCTCCCTGCTCTGAATTCCCTTCCAATTTGCTCAAGAACAAAGGTTGACGCCACCCTCCACGGCAGTTCACCCACATGGGGTTCAAAGTCGGGAAGTATTTCAAAGCATATTGCTTGTTTTTAGGGTCATAAAGCAGATGGAAGACCATTCTATGTTTTCTGCTTTTAGCAAAATGGCTTAATTCACTTATTCAAAGTATTTATTAAGAGCTATAATGATGAAAACAATGGACAATGTGCTCCTCTCCTGGAATGCCTGAAAGCATTTTGATGCATTTCAAAGCAAGCTGAATGTTAACTTACATGAAAATGATTCTGGAAATGAAATTTAAATTTGGTACAATAAACAATAAGAGCATTTAGACTTTGAACGATTCAGATGTTAAGAATTTAGCTCTGAGGACTTTGGAAAATGAAGGAGGGGATGTTAACAAGCTCACACTTGGCTTATCCTGCTGAGCTGAGCTGAGACAATGTCCTTGTGTGTGGAATACCCTTCACCGGTTGGGTGAAGTGGTTCTTGGTCCATTGGCCACTGGTTGGCAGACAGGCCAGTGTCGCATTGAAGGCAAGGATTCACCTCCTCCTCCCCCTCTTCTTTTATAAATCATACCATATTTCCATAGCAATCTGGTTGGATATAAGTTTTGGTTTCCTGGGAGTGACATCACTTATGTGATTACAAATAAGACAGAAAGAGAGAGGCTCTCAGAGTCACGTGCAATTTAGCTTTAAAGAAGGATCATTGCACCCTGTGATCTTTTGAAAAATTGGAACAAATGCTGACAACTTTATTTTCTCCCAGCATTTTCAACTTATGCTGTTTCTAGGGAAAAATATTCACCCTGAAATTTGAATTGCTCTGGAGCCTCACAAAATTGAGTAAAATTCTATTGAGTAAAATAAATGTTCGTGACTATCCAGTCACACAGACACTACAAGCAAACGGTTCTCCAGTTGGCACTTGACTGTCAGGGAAGGAGCAGAGACAGGTGATAAATGCAGAAAACTTTCTTCCAGATGTATAGCAAGCAAGTCCACAGTGAGTATTTTTATCAATATCCATTTCAATGTATTTACTTCTTAATCCTTTGTATGGTTCCCATGAAGAAGTAAGATGCAACAAAGAGAGCTTATTCTGTAAAAAAAAGTTTTCAAATTTGGTGGAAAATCAACACAATGGAGTCATCATATTCGATAGGAATCAAAATTTCTAGTTTGCTCACTTCTTTCTTCCTTCCATATATTCTTCCTCCCTCTCTCCTCCCTTCCTTCCTTCCTTCCTTCCCTCCATTCTTCCTCTTGCTTTCCCCTTTTCCTTCCTCCCTCCCTTTCTTCCTGCCTTCCTTCCATCCTTCCATCCATTCTTCCTGTCTCCGTCCCCCTTCCTTCCTCCTTCCCTGCCTCCATCTCTCCCTTTCTGTCTTCCTTTTTTCTTCCACACAAAGTGCAGAAATCAATACACCTCTGCAAAGACAGAAAAGAAGACAGCAGCCACCGTAAGCAGCCTTGTATCGAGGCGCTAACCCTGATGAATAATGTTGCTGTCATAACAGCACGGATAATTTAATGCTGGCACTTAGCAACATGATAAATAGCTTGTCAGACGTGGGCAGCGGCAGAGTCGACTGAACTGCCCATGACAAGTTCTGAAATATGAATCTTCTGTAGACGGAGGGTGTGCTGGGAGGCAGACAAACAGGAAGGCCAGCTTCAGGAAGGGTTCAAACAACTCAACGTTTTGTTGTTGTTTTCGCCTAAAAGCATTTCATCTGTGAAGCAACGTCTCAAAGGTTACAACACGATTCCATTTCAGAAAACATATTTGAGTCTTTTAAATGATTGAGAAATTGTACCATTGAGGACAGGAAACTTGGCTTGTATTTCCTCTTTTCCCCCCCAAAGTGTGTTTCTACTTATCAAAATTTTGTTTAACGGAAATATGTTAGAGTTTTAAACATCTTATTATAGGGATGAATTAATACACCACCTTTTTCCTAGGAATAACTTTAGGCCTATGAAAGCATGCATAGACTTTAATGTATGAGAAAATTAGCAAAAATATCTTTATAGTCTGCTATGTAACATAATGGGCATGAATTTTCATTTTACTATTTTTTAATAAATTTAAATTGTGATTTATTATTGAACCTAGGAGTTGTTTAACACAGGTATTTTTTTTTTAAAGATTGGTCCTGAGCTAATATCTGTTGCCAATCTTTTTTCTTCTTCTTCTTCTTGTCCCCAAAGCCCCCCCAGTACATAGTTGCATATTCTAGTTGTGAGTGCCTCTGGTTGTGGCATGTGGGATGCCACCTCAGCATGGCCTGATGAGCGGTGCCATGTCCACGCCCAGGATCCGAACCGGCGACACCCCAGCCCTCCACAGCAGAACGTGTGAACTTAACCACTCGGCCATGGGGCTGGCCCCAACAGGTTATCTATGTTTAACATAATATTGACAGTTATGGTAGAACCTATTGGTTTTTACTTCATATTTGTCTAAATTCTATTTTCACACAGGAAATCAAACTTTACTTATTAGACTTATTTTGGGGGACAAGGGAGGTGAGAATGGTGGAAGGGAAAAATGATTAAAGTAAAATGATTTATATTCTGCCTTTTCCCACAATAGGGTCTGAAATGGCTAACAAGAATATGTGGTAACTGAAATACATAAGTAAAAGTATAAACTAAAAGGGGGAAAGAAAACAATTTCTTTTACTATATATTTTCCATTTCTTATATATGTCTTACACAATTTTTCTTTTTCCACTAGGAGTTTTGAGACAGTGTCTATGAATATTAAAAACCAATGCAAGGACACACATTGTATGGAAAGAGAGGTCATCCTTCTTGAAGACTGGGAGGAGTTTCAGGGCGTCAAGGGCATGGATTCACCAGTGTTTCAGCCGAGTTTCCCAAGGGCTCTGTCTCATTGGGGAGTGGCCAGGCCCTTGCTGTGTCACTTTACTCCTGCTGAGGAAATGTTTCTAACACTCTTGTGTTGATTATGTCACGACCATGTTTTAAATATCAGGAAATCAGCTGAATTTCATCGAAAGGTAGATTTACTTAAGGGTCATTTCAGATCTTTTCAAAATGGCTCCTCTGATGAGGAGGGCCTCCCGCCTGGACACCCACCTGCCCTAAGTGGGCTGGAAGGTCATGGAAGAAGAAAGATGACATGTTTACTCTTAGGGATGGCGTTTCTGCTTGTAGGTACAGTAGCAAAGCTTTTTCCTAGTTCCCCATCTCTCCTCCATGTGGGTGACTGAGTCCCGCCTCCTGCAGTGAAGACAACCCTGTCCATTGATTGTGTGCGTTGCCTTTTTAGCGACCACTGCAAAAGGAGGGCACAATGCTGACCTCACCTTCCCAACCTGAGCACTCCCCGGAGAGCTCATATTCCCATATGAGCTTCCCATATTCTCAGTGCCTCAGCCCATTTTAATTTCACAAGTCTAGATTGGATGAAAATAAAATTTTGGAATATTGGCTAATTATCTGTGCTATATCAGGGAATTTAATGTGCAATTCACCTTTTCCCATTTAGCACTTTATTTGATTCTACTACCAATTACTGTTGGACTGAATTGATTCCCAAGGTACCAATTTCTCAAAATGACTGACAGGGGGTGCTGCTTCTATAAGTACCAATTGACCTGGGCGGATGGGATTAGCATTCACGGAGGGTCCTGAGAGAACTCTAAGTGTGGAAACGGCCTTGCAGCTGGAAGTGGGAAAGGAATGGTCAGGATTCCTCCTGCGCCTGTATTCCGCTCTGAGCCTGCATTGCCTGCAGTTCCATAGCAACGGCACTGCCCCAGCCGGCCTCACGGGCGTGGGCGCCAGGCTGCTCCGGGAGGCTCACCTGGGTCTCGAGGAGATTTCCTCTAATCGATGCACAGGAGACGAGAGATCAAGGCTGAGCAACCAGAGGCCACTCTGCACTTTGGATGCTTAAGGAGGCTCGAGGGGGTTCTTTTCAGAGTCCCCATGAAATGTGTCTCGAACGCTTTTATATGAAAACAGCGTCTGTTCAGCAACGAGGTCAAACATGGCCAGAAGATTCTTTACAAATAGTAGTACAATCCTTCTAAGACATTTTGGGGCATGTTGGAGATGGCAATTTTGAATTTTATTTCCAAGACTTAATGAACCAACCAAATGTTGAAAGCAGTATGTATTTGCAATACAAACGCTGGAGAGAGACGTGTATGTATGTATACACACACACATGGATCCACGTGTGCATGTGTCAGAGGCTTCAGTCGGTGTCTTGAAAAGAGCACACAATTGGGTAGATTTTAGACTTGACTTCTCTCTGACAGAGAGGAAGGATACATTTGAGATGACTTCTCTACATGCCTGTCACACAGCACAAGGAAATGTTAGATGTGAATCAGGAAAAATCATAGCTCATTTTTGATTGGGTCACTGGCAATCCCCCAAATTTGAAGTTTTGGTGGATTTTGTAGACGGCACTCAGTGAGACCAGCCCTGGAATTACACTGTTAGGTTTAACCCAAAATATATCTTAACTCTGGTGAGTTCCACACCTCTTATAGAAATGGGTGTCATTTAAAGCCAAAAGCTGATAAAGTGAATGAAAAATGGGACTGTTGTATCAACTTGTCAAACGATTTCATTGCAAGGCAAGATTAGGTTGTGTGGCAAGGAGGTAGGTTCCAAATCACCAATTCTGATGATATTAATTGTCCCTGATCTAGGAAGCTGGCACCAATAATTCTGACAAAAGGTTTACTGTGCAACATGAGATGCTATTTACTGATAAATGATGGGGCACTTCATTAGCTAATGTTGAAAAATCATGGTAGACATAACAGAATTATTAGGGCTTGTATAGAAATCCCATTCTATAATGAGTTATTACTTTAAAATAATAGCAGCAATATGTTACAATTAAGTACTCTAGAAAGGAGCTTTCCACAAGAAAGGTGTTGGCGTTTGAGTGATCTGCTAAACCACTGCTCGTTCCAAATGAATTCTACTGGCCGCCATCCATCAAAACTCTCCTTTCATTACCTAATTGAAGAAAACAACAAAGTTGCTTGGGTTTGCGTTACTCCAAGTTATACCAAGTGACAAACCAGGAGCGGAATAGCCATGGAAGGTTTTCTTTCCTTTTGCTTTATTTTTTTTAACTATGCTAATGCCAGTGGCAGCTCTGCTCACTGCATCTCATTTATTGTGGTGCCGCGGATCTCCATTAGGTGAGCGGTTGGTAATGCTCTGGAACCGCGAGGTCCTCTCTTCCTCCCATTCAGGTTCCTCTTCATAAACAGCTTGATTAAATAAAGTGTAATTAGGAATACTTTCGCAAGACCTTAATTTCTGTGCATCAATTAACTGTTATTTTTGCTCTGCTCTGGATTATTCCTCTTGGAAACGCAAAAACAAACAAAAAAGAATAGCACAGGACTCGTAGAAAGTAAGCGACGAGCTTTAGAGTCACATTTCTATTAGCAAAGGCCTCAGACCCTCAGGCATACAACTACGCATCAAAATTCTGCATATAGGATTATTTATGTCTGCATGTTTGATAACTTTAGCTCCAAATGGGGCTTGAAGAAATTGATCCAAGTCATTCCAGCCTCCAGAGAATAAGCACATTTATACAATATTGAACTGATGCTGCAGCCACTACTTACTGTGCACCTACTGGAGGCCCAGCCAGCCCCAGCCAGCCCCGTCTGCTCCTTGCATTTCCAGCCACTCCATTTTGTACAGATGACCTGCACACTGCAGATGGAGACGGACCTCAGGCTCAGGAGATGAAACAACCTGCTCGAGGTCACATAGCTCATGAGAGGAAGGAGCATGTGAACCCAGACCCAGCTGGAGAGCCTGCACGGCCTGCTCCCCGTGGCATTGCTTTTCCACGCACAGTGTCAGCTATTAGCGTGTAATCCCTGCCAGGCCTTCTGCTTTTGTTGTCAGGAACTTAATTTTAAAACTAGAGCAACAGCATCTGAATTCACTCAGGAAGTACTGACCCTTCCGCTTGTCCGAATGTAGGTGCGGTTCTCCTGGACATTTCTGTGGAGTCGTCAAAGAATCCAGAGAAAGGACATCAATGTTTCTACAGGATAATATATTTTCAGTTGGTTCACGCTGAGGCGGTTTGACAAGGACAACATGTGTGTCCCTGGCTAGAAAGATTGGAGCCTGCATGCAGACGTCTAAATTGATTTGATTTCCAACACCCTTATCTTCAAATGTTTAGGAATAGGAAAGTTTTATGATTTATGACTGAAAGCAATAAAATCTCTCGGTGATGAAATGCAGCTGCAGCCTCATCTTCTTCCCAGTTGCTCCTGATACACAGAGGATTGTCATTTTATGTTTTAAGCACTTTTGAAATAGTGGAAATTAATTATTGACGTTGTTAATTTATGCCTGCAATTAAACACAAGGGATTTTATTACTTATTTGGTAAGTAGACCTTGCATCATAGAAATGAGTTATGTCCTCTTTATGGTTTTAATAATGTAGTTATAAAAGAAAAATCATAAGAGACCTGTTGAAAGTGTAGAAGGATGTACAGATTTCTAAAATAGTACAGTCATATTAAAATGGAGTTTATTTGGAATTAGTACACACTGCTTAATGCGCGTGGTCCACTAACTCCAAAATAACATTGGTGAGTAGGTATTACACATTTTCTTCTTAACTTCAGGCCTCCTGACGAGGCACGTTAAACTTCCCTACCTGTTTACTGACTAAAAGAGCTTCACTCACACTTTGTCTCTTGACAAGTATTCCCCGTGCAGTATGCCCAAGACTGTATTGAATTTTGACAAATTTAGGATAATAATTAGAAACATATATTGCTTCCCCAGCACAATTCTTCAAAGTTGAAATTATTAAATTTTATTTAAGTTTCACCTGAAGAATGTTGATAGTTGCTGTGAGGAGATGCAAGGTTTCTTGGTTCTCTGAAATTCTGTCATGCTTTGAGGTAGAATCATGCTCAGGGCTGGAGGAAACAGAGCTGTAACGTCAAGGACCGAAGTGGCCCTCACTGTTAGATGACATTAGATACCATCAGTGTCAGGACTAGGAGTTGAAGTTTATGTTTCTGAGGTTGAAGCAAAATCTAGAACTCAATCCAGGGACACTCCTCTTGGGAACGTTTCAGGAGGATTTCCTTTTTAGAAGGTGCCCTGTGCGCCCTGGAGAGCTCCACCTGGAAGAGGCCCAAACTGGAGAGAAGCTTTGCACTGTGTTATTTCCTGCTACTTTCATTGGGAAAAAAGATAAGTGAATCTAATGACCAATTATATTAAAAGCAAATGAATTTAAAGCCCAATTATGAAGAAATTTCACTGAGCTTATTAGGTATATAAGTTATCAGAAAGTCAGCTTTCCTTTTTTGGGTTGGGAATGGGAGAAAAAAGCAGTGAGAGAGAAAAATGAAATGAGAGACAGTAAGGAGAGAAAGAGAGAAAACAGGTTGGGTTTGTAGTAGTTACGGACCCCTGTGCACTGCTGATGGAGATGGGAACGGGCGCAGCAGCTGTGGAAAACAGTACAGAGGTTCCTCAGAATATTAAAAATAGAACTACCATATGATCCACCAACCCCACTTCTGGGTATTTTACCAAAAGCATTGAAACCAGGATCTTGAAAAGCAATCTGCACTCCCATGTTCATTGCAGCATTATTTACAATACTAAGACATAGAAGTAACCTAAGTGTCCATGGACAGGTGAACGGATAAAGAAAATTTGGTACCTACATACAATGGGGCCTTAAAATAGAAGGAGATCCTGCCACACACGAACACACAGATGAACCTGGAGGACGTTATGCTAAGCGAAATAAGCCAGTTAAATAAAGACAAACATTGTAATTCCGCTTACACGACGTATCCAAAATAGTGAAACTCCACGGCAGCAAAGAATAGAATGGCGATTTCCAGGGACTAGAGGAGCGGGAAGAGTGGAGTTACTGTTCAATAGGTACAAAGTTTCAGTTCTACAAGATGAACAGGTTTCAGAGGACTCCTGTACAGCATCACACCTGTAGTTAACACCACTACACTGCGCACTTAAAATTTATTAAGAGAGGAGATCTCATGTTGTGTTATTATCACAGTTAAAAAAAAGAACCATTGGCTCTCTATAGATGGAAAAGCTGAGACCTTCAGAAGACAGACGTAAAGACGATGCTGCCCAAGACCTCAGCTCATCCTGCTCCATATCCTTAAAAAGAGAGCATTCTGTAAATGCGAAAGTCCCTCTCTCCAATTTTCCCAGATGGTTATTTCCTAGATAGTTATAGATGTAATGAAAAGGAAAATAATTTGTCAAAGTTTACATGGTAATATATAATCAATAGTCATCTTCAAATCCTTCCAATGAAGCCAATGGGCTATTGGCATTGTGATATTCTCTACCTCTCCGGTGGCTTCCATCCTCCTTGTGGTGGAGAACTTGGACTCACATGCACATCTGACAGATCAGGTCTCACCCTGAATCCCCTGTTGTTGGTTGACATGGCAACCCTAGGATGATTTTAAAATAGATTGATACGTGGTGTATGCTGGTGTGATACACTGTGTGCATTGATAGCTGATCTAAGTACTGTATTTAACTAGACAGATAATGCAAACTCAGTCCCTTTAAAGCAGCATCTGGTTAATATAATATGGTCCCATAATTCATTTTTAACTTCCCCTAATTGCTCCAGTCATTTCATCATTACAAATATTAGGTATCTGAGCAAAGGAACAGCGAGCTTCTGCCTAGATGGAGGGCTTCCCGCATGGGTGGAGGCAGCGCTAATCTAATTAGAAAGGTGGCCGAGCTGAACGGCTGCATTTTCTCATACTTAGCATTCACAAGTTAGGTCCCAGCAGATGTGCTGTGAAATTAATTTCCTCTGGTGTAACCAGAAACTCTCTGTTATGCAATTTCCATTTCACAGATGATAACCTATTATCACTTTATTCAAGGAAAATGTGTTAATAGCCACAAGGAAAATTGAATTATTCATATTTGCTCATTTCTATTCTGAAGCAAGCTCCTCTCTTTTCATGCATTGGGAGAAGGCTAATGTAAACATGACCAGCTCCTTGTAAATTGGCTTGTAGAAGAGGCTGTTAGCATGCTGCCTGGGGACGGCTCCAGGACGGGAATGACGGATACTGGGAGTGCACCATGTGGGAGGCAGGCTGCTACCAGGTGGTGACGTGCGCTAATGGGAGCCAGGTCAGACCCTTCAGCTGTTAATTCAGAACTTAGCAGTGTTGTGATACAGTAGACATGGGAGGCAAACATTAGGTAACAAGTGGCCACAGCTTCCTCAGCCTGAGATCCTTGGGTGAAGCGCACCTTGGAAGGCAAAGTGAGGCATTGTGGAAAGGGACAGAAGGCGTCCCACGGGTTCCGGAGGGTTCTGGTTTCCAGCCAGAATCCCCTTGCTCACCGCATCCACCCCTTGGGGGTGCAGAGCTTCAGGGAGAACCAAAGGGAAGCGACGCGTGTTAGGAGAAACCACTTTGGGCTAGGGATTAAGAAGCAAGATCTCCTCCAAGAACAGCCAGACAGCAGACTCACTTCACCCTCCGGACGCTATTTCTGACGCCTCCTTCTAGATCTAGAACCCAAGATGGGTCTCTATCCTCATAATTAACTACAGGGGAATAAGAGTTTGAATTGTTAGGAGAGACACAGACATCAGGGTCCTTCTGCACTTCCCACCGGATCTTCCTTAAACCTGCCAACTGGCGCTGAGCTTAGATCTGCAGAAGGAAGCCCAGGTGCACTCCAGAACAAGGGACACATGCCACGTACCTTATCACTCACTTACTTTCTGATGAGAATTGCCCCTCTCCTGCCATGCTAAGCTAAGGGGATGAGTCGGATCCGACACACGGCCCCCCATCTTCCCTTACCACACAGCCAAGCAAGACCCAAGCAGGCTGTCTGTACACTGCTCCCTTTCCTCGGTTCCTCCCTAAAGTTGTCTAACTGCCTGGGCCCACAGCACCGCAGAGCCACGGCCCCCCAGCGCTTATTTATCATATGGTCACCATTCTGGTGCTGAACACCCATTCCTCAGAAGGGGATGCAAGAGAGCCTAGTAAAACATCTGTTCAGGGTTCTTCCCAGGACTTCTTCTTTGTGGGGGAGAGGAGACAGAGGGTGAGAAAGACAAAGAGATAGGAGGGAGGGGAAGAGAGAGAAAGAGAGGGTGAGAGAAAGGGGAAGAGAGACACAGAGACAGCGCAAGGAGAGAAGGAGAGAGGCAGAGACAGAGATATTGAGAGTGAGACAGACAGACAAAAGGAGAGAGAGAGAGAAGGAGAGAGGGGCAGAGACAGAGAGAGACACAGAGAGAGAGGAGAAGGCACATAGAGACAGCAGCAAAGTCTGGAATACTGGCTCAGAGAAACAATGCTTTGGAATGGTGATTCCAATCGTGAAAATGGTAGCAAGCATTAACATAATCAGGAAGGCAAAGGTCAGAAGTGTGGCTTTGGGGTCAGACTGACTCGACTCCAAATTCCCCTTCCTCCTTGTACTACCTCTCGAATGGGGGGAAATTGTTTAAGCTCTCTCTATTTCCTGTTCTCATCTATATACTGGGGCATATATAATCCACATATACACAGTATAAATACATCACTATACATATTGAATACCAATAGCAGTGCTTACCTTTACGTACCCAACATGTACAGTCATTGAGCACCTTACTCTTCCTGGTCCTGTGCTGGGAGACACGGGGTGGCTCCGCTCCCTGGTCTGAGAGATGACACTCTATATGGGCAGGCAGGGAGCGGACGAAGAAAACAGATTGTTTCCAAGTCTGAAAAGTGCTATGAGGGAAACTAAGGAGGCATCAAACAGGCATCTGGGGGCCTGGCCTGGAGGAAAATCACCCAGAGCCTCCTTAGCATGGGTTTTTATCACAACGTCCAAAGTAAGAAGCTCTGGAAGGCATTTCTCACTCGGGCAGGAGACCGATGCGTCTGGGGCCAGAGGAAGCTCTGCTGGTCCGGGTGGTGCTTGAAGGGGGAGGGTCCATTCAAGGCCTGGGCAGGCGGTGCTGAGTGACATGGATTTCATCGAGGGCTGCAGAAAGAGCTGGGCAGAAGGCACGGCAAGTTGGCGGGGAGGGAGATAGGCTGGGACAAGGACACGCACATTTGCCATCCCTCAGGGTCACTTGCAAAGCTAAGCTACAGAGATGGGGATCAATTGGTCAGGTGAGACTTCCCGCGGGAACTGAGCCCCCAGCTGCCCTTGAAGGATGGGAAGAAATAATGAGGATTCAATGAAAAGATGATGCCAAAGCCATCCGCAGGAAGAAATGCCTGACCAGCGGTAGGCGTTATCAATCCTGTGAACGGGGCAAATCACTTCAGCTTTGGGGAGGTCTAGGCTGGAAGCCTCACCATCATCATCACAGCTCCCTCAACGTGCAGAGGACAGCTGAGAATGTTGTGGTTTTAGACCTGTCCTTGCTTTAAAAGAAAATATTCTTCTTGTCCAAAGGTATGATCAACATAGAACATTTGGAAACCATAAAAACAAAGAATACATTGAAATCACTTATGCTATACATCTAATTTTTTCATGCTGTATTTTTGAGAATATCAGTCCCTGTGTTGCTACATCAGAACCAAAGAATATTGAATATATATAGATAGATATAAAAGAATATCTATATGTATATGCATATGTATATAACTCTATATGTAGATAATTGTCTTTAGAGCAAGGGAGATAGGGTCTTTCTATACGTTAGGCTTCTTCAAACTCTGCCCTAACACCTTTGCACAAAGACTTATGACTGAATTTTCAAAGTCATCATTTTTATGGAGATAATTATATTCTATTGCATATACTGATCTTTAACATTAAGTATTTTCCATCCATATTTTACTGCAAGATTTCATGCAAGATTTCACTTAGATGTATGAAGCAAGTTGCGTAATTTAGATGTAAAACAAACTGGTAAAATAAAGCCCTATTTGAAGGTTCAGTGTGATGTAGCTCTCACATCTCCCAACATTTTACTTTTTAATTAAACACTTTATACTGAGGCCATCATAGAGTCACTCAAAATATGAAAAAGTAACATGGAGAGACTCCAGGTACTTCTATATTCTCTGAAGAGTAACGTCCCTGCAAAACTATAGAACAATGTCATTTCTGGGAAAAAACTGACACCGATACCTCCACAGGTTATACTCAGATTTCCTGTTTCACATGCTCTCTCTGTGTGTCGCTCTATGTAACGGAGTCACACACATAGGTGCATTTATCCAGACAGAGAGCACGGGTCCCCACAGGGATCCCTCAGGCTGCCTTGTGTAACCACGCCTGCCCTCCTGCCTCCTCCCGCCTCCCTCACCTACCCCGGCTCTCTTTAACCCCTGGCCACCACTAGTCTGCTCTCCACTCTATACTTTGGTCAAAATGTGATACAAATGGAAGTGTAAAACATGCAAACTTTGGATTCGGCTCTTTTTCACACAGCACGGTTCCCTTTAGACCCGCCCAGCTGTTGCTGAGTCAACAGTCCCTGAGTTGCTGAGGAATCTTTAAAGATATGGATGTGCCCCATTTGTTTACTCCTTCAGTCATTGAAGGACATCTGGGTTGCACCCAGGTTGGGGCCATCACGAGTAAAACTGCTGTGAACACTGATGTTCAGAATTTTGTATGAACACAAGTTTTCCTTTCTCTGGGCTAAATGGCGGAAAAGATCCATGTCAATGTTGGGGCGTGGGTGTTCACATGTTTTGTTTCTAAGGAGATTGCCAAACTGGTTTTCCAGAGTGGCTGGACCATTCCGCATTTCACCAGCAATGTGTATGAGGAAAACACTTCTCCCAAACCAGTGTACTTTCTGCAGATTTTGGCTTCTAAACCTTTTTTTTTACTTTAGCCTTTCTGACAGGTGTGTGGTGATATCTCATGTAGTTTTAATTTGCATTTCCCTAATGGCTCATGATGTTGAGCACCTTTTCACGTGCTTATTGACATCGTTGTATCCTCTTTGGTGAAATGACTGTTCACGTCCAGTGTCTGTTGTGTAATTGGGTTGTTTGTTTTCTTACTGTTGAGCATTGAGAGGTCTATATATAGTGCAGAAAACAGTTCTTTTCTGGATATGCAGCTTGCAAATATTTTCTCCTAGACTATTGCTTGTCTTTTCATCCTCTCAACAGAGCAATGGTTTTAACTTTGATGAGATCCAATTGATCAATCTTTTCCTTTCATGAGTTACGCTTTTGGTGTCAAGTCTAAGAACTAGTCTCAGATCCTGAAGGTTTTTGCCATTGTTTTTTCTGTTTTATAATTTTATGTTTTACGTTGAAGCCCACGATCCACTTTGAGTTAATTTTAGTAGAAGCTATGAGGTTTAGGTTGAGGGGTGTTTCTTGTTTTGTTTTGTTTGTTTGGTTTTGGTTTTACGGTTTTTGTGATTTTTGCTATTGTTGTTGTCTTTTTTGGTTTTTTGGGTATGAATGTCCACTCCAGCCCCATTTAGTGACAAGGCTGCACCTCCTAGAATGATTTACTTTGCACCTTTATCAAAACTTGGTTGAACGCATTTTGTGCTCCTCCCCTGCGTTTTTGATTTTCTGTCCCCTTGAACTACGAATCCATTGCTGTGACAATACTGTGCTGTATCCATTACTGTTGATGAATAACGAGGCTTGGTATCAGCTGGGATGATCCGTCCCACTCTCTGCTCACTTTGCAAGACTATTTTAGTGATTACACTCCTGTCCTTTTCCATAAAAATTGTAGAATATGTTTGTTTATGTCTGAAAAACACCTTGCTGGGGTTTTGATAGGAATCACACTGAATCTATAGATGAGTGTGATCTTTTTCTATGTTGAATCTTCCAATCGGTGAACCCACTGTGTCTCTCCATTTATTTAGATCTTTGATTTATTTCACTGGCACTTGATCATTTTCAGCACCCCACTTCTATACGTGTTTTATCCCTAAGCCTTTCATTTTCTGTACATGGCGACTGTGTTTAACATTAGTTACCTCATATTAATTATTAGTGTGTAGAATGTGATTGATTTTTGGTTCTTGGTCTTGTATCCTGCAACCATGCTGAAATCACTTGTTACTTCTAGGAGATTCCTTGAGATTTTTTTTTAATGTGTATACACATTTAGGACCATGATGTCTTCCTATTGAACTAATCTTTGTACCCCTGTGTAATGGTCTCCTGTGTTTCTAGTAAGGTTCTTTGCTCTAAAGTTTGTTTTATCTTACATTAATATTGCCACATCTTGAGTGTGATAGTATATCTGTTTCTATCATTTTATTTTCATATTATCTTTGTTATTGAATTTGATGTGAGTTTCTTCTGAGAGCATTTTTTTCTTACTTGATTTTTAATTCACTCTAACCACTTACACTATTTACACTTCAGGTAATTGCTGATTTGTTGAGCCTGAAGTCTGCGATTTTATTCATTTCTGTTCCTCTTTTTTCCTCCTATGTGTGACTTTTATGTTATTAGGAATCCCCATTTTCTTTCTTTTTGGTGGTGTCTTGCCCTCCTCTGCCTCGTCATCCTAGCGGTGGCTCCAGGTATCGCATTACACCCGCTTTCTCGCTCCTAGGAAGTGTGTTAACCTCACTTTCCTTGAGGTTCCTCTACTGACCCCACTGCCTGAATAGCGTGTTGAGTGTCGGACGGTGCTGTGATTTTGCGCCAGTCCTCAAGAGTGATTTAGGGAATCCGTGAGGAGAAGGACTGGCTCTTGCGCTTACCAATAGTTATGCTCCTGTTGCTCATTCCTCATTTTTCCTTTTGTCATTTCCTTTCTGTTTTTAGGACTTCCTGGAGCCATTCTTTAAGCACAGGTCTGCTAGCAAACAATTCCCTTTGTTGTCCTCGTCTGAAAGTGTCTTTGCTTTCCCCCTATTCCTGAAGGATCTCTTTGCCAGACCCAGAATTAATGGCTGACAGCTCTTTCTTTCAGCACTTGGGCAATGTGGTGCTGTTCCCTCTGGCCTCTGTGGTGTCGGATGAGAAACCTGCCGCCGTCGGAATTGCTGCTCTGTAGATAATACATTCTTGCTCTGGTTGCTCTTGAGATTTTCTCTTTGTTAATTATCAGAAGTCTAATTATGACGCGTCTTAGTTTTGAAGTTAACGAAACTCTTTGCGGTTCACTCAAATTGTCAAATCCACAGGTTTACATCTTTTGCCAATTTGGGAATCTTTTCATCATTATTTCTTCAAATACTCTTTCAGCCTCACACTCTTCTCCACTCTTCTTCTCTCATTCGTGTCCTCTCAGGATGTGAACGTCGGATCTTTGATTGGCCCACAGGTCCCTGAAGCTCCGTTTTCAAAGACTTTGTGGTGATATTTCGGTCTGCTTGGTTTGTCTGGTCCTACTGGGGCTTTGCTGAAATCTGCCAGTTATACCTGGGGAGGAGAGCAGAAGGAGCCTCCCCTGGTGGCCAGGTGCCTCACCCAGGTCGGGGAAGGGATTCCTCAGCCTGTGGATGAAGGGGGCTCCCAGGCTGAGCTGCTCGTGTCAGATTTCCTCTTGCTGGAGCCCCTCAAACTCTTGGTGGAGTCTCTGTGTGAATGAGGGGCTCTCAGACCTGCAGGAAGTCAGAGGCTTTTCTGAGTCCAACTCTTGTTGTGCTGAGACCCCATCGTGGATGCCCCCTCACAGCTGTCCAGGTGTGCCTAGGTGGGATATGTATCTGTCCAGGTGTGTCTAGGTGGGGGTCATAACTGCCCAGGTGTGCCTAGGTCAGAATCATACCTGTCCAGGTGTGTCTAGGTGGTGGACATACTTATTCAGGTATATCTAGGTGGGGGACATATCTGTCCAGGTGTGTCTAGGTGGCAGAGGGAGTCTCAGGCCCTGTGGGGAAGAGAAGCCACTTATTACAGAGGAGCTCCATTGCCAGTGCCCTGGGTTCACCTGGAGTTGTTGACAAGACCCCCATTCACTCCAGGGAGGAACGAGCCTACCTGCGCTGCCTTCTGTTGCTGGACCCCAATGCATGTTGCTTTAATACTTTAAAGAGTGGTTTGTCTTGTTACTTAGAAGATCAACAGTTCCAGGAGATGATATTGTTTGGTGAACTTTTCTCTTGCTTAATTGGAACCCCTGGCCACACGTTCTTCCTAAACCATCACCAAGTTAACCTGCTACCTGGAGCAGGCCACCGCCGTCTCCATCCAGCAGGGTTTCCCACACCTAGCTGTGTAGTCTTTCACCTAAGATCCTTTTATAAAATTGTATAATTCCGTGGCTCTCTACAAACCAGATGAATTACTTTCCAGGTTACAGCAAAAGGCAAGCCATAGTTTTTAAAGCTCTCCAGAGGGCTTTGAGCTGCTCAGCCTGCTCGCATCCTGGTGTCAACTTCTGGCAACCACTGCACGCACAAGTTCAGCCTCGTAGAAACCACTCTTCCAATTCCACTGCTCTGCTCAGGGTGGTTCACATACGGTGCTTATAAAGTAATTTCAAAGGTCAGCGTGTCCTGTTATCCTCAAATTCATATTACCCAGGAGCAGACTAACCGTTGCAGACTAGCTAATTGTTTTTAAGTCAAAACAAATGCCCAGGTCTTAGGGATTGGGGGAAGCCTGACAACTCTTCTAACACAGAGCAGCATACACATGGATGGTCTGGAGCAGGAGTAAGCTGGGGCTCCTAGTGCCCTTAATGGCGCGGCTCAGGAGTCTAGAGCCGGGCCAACACCTGGACACCTAAAGTGCTACTTCTGCTGTACAACCCCCCCAAGTTCAGGGGCTGTTGGGGGGCTTTTCTCACTGCACACCTTCTAGTTCAAGGGGGCTTACATGTGTCCTGGACCAGTGAAAGGCCTGTTCATGCAGTGTTTCAATAGCATGCAAAGAAGTCCTGGAGCGTAGAAGGGTCCCACTTCTGCTGGATGGCTGATCCGTGGGTTGCATGCAGACAGCAATTGGTGGAAAACCCTCACCCCGCCCTCACCTGAGGGCACTGGAAGAGGCACCTCCAGCCCAGGGCAGGGTGTGCTCACGTGTCTGTCCCGCTGGTCTTCAGACATTTGCTGACTCGTGCTCTGGCACAGGCGATGGATGGGGCTGGGCCAGCCCAGCATGCTGACTCTACCCTGCCTGGTGAGCCTCCAGGAGAAGTTCAACCAGGCGCTCTGAAACCCTCCATGGCCATTCTCCATTCGCCAGCTTCCCTCCCCACCCACAGTCCCACCTCCCCTCATCGCCCATCCCAGGCCTCCATACTATGGGTTCTACTCTTTCATCCTCTGGTCAATTATTTTGACAAACACTATGTGCCCTGCCTCATTTGGAGAACTTCATTTTGAAGTTTAAGTGCATTTTCTTCTCTCAGCAAAATCTGGATTTGTGCTTCAGAATGTCTGTTTCCGATGTGGGCTTCAGGGGTCCATTTAGGCAGAAAAAAAGGACCATTGAGTCTACCGCTTCCTTTCATGATGGTCCCAGCAGGCCTAGTTTCCCTGAAGGCAACGTGGGTGGGCGTCCTGGGTGATGAAGAGGATTTTGGAGGGTAAGTTCAGTGAAGCAAAGCTCCAGGGGACACACGGGTGCCCCTTGGCCTCCAGGCGGCCCAGCCTCTTGTAACACGTTTTAGGGGACGTGAACACAGGGAGCTATGCACTGGGTTAGCCACTGGAGATCGGGGAGAAAGAGGGGAATGATGCTCAGGACGAGGGAGTCATATCTGTAAGCCTTGAAGTAAGAGAGAGAACAGATTGTTTGGGACGCTGCTCAAATCACAGACTGACCCGGGGATCAGGCGTGGGAGCCAGGGTGAAGGGTGTTCTACGTTATCCCAAAGGCAGTAGTGAGCAGGGATATGCGGAATATCAGTCCCCCAGAGATGTCCACATCCTAATCCCCGGGGCTGTGAATACACTACGTCGAATGCCAAGGACGGATTAAGGTTGCAGCTGGGATTCAGACTGCTAATCAGCTGAACTTAAGATGGAAATTATCCTGGATCACTAGGGGCTCAAGGGAATCACAAGGGTCTTGAAATGAGGAAGAGGAACAGAGGGCTCAGAGCCAGCGTGATGTGATGTGAGAAAGGCTGGACAACCCATTCCTGGCTTGGGAGATGGACGAAGGGGCCACAAGAAAAGGAATGTTGGCAGAAAAGACAAGAAAACTCTTCTGCCCTGGAGCCCCCTGAAAGGAAGGCAGTCCTACTGGCACCTTGATTTCAGCTCAGTGAGACTCATTTTGGACTTTTGACCTCCAGAACTATGATGCCTTTATATTGCTTCATACCACTGATTTGTAGTAATTTATTACAGTAGCAATGGGAACTGATAGGCACTCCAATGAAAGGCTATAAGACCTCAAGCAAGGGGATGTCGTGAATAGACATACATTTTACAGATGGCCCTGGTGGGAACGTGACTAGGAACAGGGGCAGGACTGACAACCTGGAGACCAGCTGGGACTCCTGCAGGTGCTCAACCAAGGGAGATGGCTGCTGACACCAGGGCCGCAGCAGGGTTGGGGCAGAGGTAGACGAGTGCTGGAGGGATAATAAGTGAACAGGCCTCCCAGAGCCGGGGAGCAGCTGCTGGTGGGGACACGGGATGGACGGCAGTGCTGAAGAGTGGGCTTTGCTGGGACATGGCAGCACCAAGGGCTGTGGCAGTGGGGAATGGAGAGGCAGAGGGTCTTCCATAAGATTGGACTGGCTGGCTTTGGGGTGCTTGTGGGAAATATGCACAGGGTGACCTGGAGACAGTTGTGTACATGGATCTGGGGCGAGAGAGGAAGTTCTGGGCTGCAGATATAGGTTCGAGAGTCATCAGCATATAAATGATAATTGAAGCTTTACCTAGGGATCAAGAAAGAAGGTACTAATAACACCATAAAATAGCAAAGTGGAGGAGGAACAGAAGGTAGTGACGGAGGAACAGAAGGTAATAATAAGAGGAACAATAATAAGAGGAACCCCATCGGGGAAAGAAAGGGAAACATACCAAGAAATAAGGAGAGAGAGTGAGGGGAAGCGGTGTTGTCACTAAGAAGACAGTTTCGCAAGAAGACAGTTTTGCAGAATTAACTTACTTTGCAAGGACTCTGCGATGAAGATAGAGTGACAGCTGATACAGCACCATAAACTGCCAGGGACTGTGGGTGCTTCCCCTGCTGCCCCACCGAATGAAAGGCGGAGGGCCGTGGTCCGAGTGGGAGTGATGGGGGCTGACGGTGAACTAGCCCAATTCCTGCAGGCTTGGTGGCCGGTCAGAGGACAGCCTCAGAGCTGTTCAGAAAGTGCTCTTCTCTCTCCATGATTTCATGTGTGGATAACACGAAGGCTCTTGACCTAACCTCTTCCAGTTCTTTATTCGATTCAGTGGTGGGAATAAGACGACAGAGCTCCTCCCGATTGCCTTCCTTCGCCATTGCTCACTGTTCTGAGCTGCATTCATGGGACTCTCTGAATACCCTATATTTTGTGTTACTCCTCTTTAAACAAAATGCCTTCCCTTGAAAACAATACCTCAGATGGGATTTGACTTTTGCCAAAGCAAAGTGGGATGACGACTCAATCCCTCGTGCTCAGCACGGGTAGCGCAGTGCTGGCTCACACCGGCTGAGCCGCTGTGCTTCACATCCTTGTGCCACACTTCCTGGCGACCTCCTTATGGGGTGCTGGTGGAGATTAAGACAAATTAAAACATGCAAAGCTCTTGGAACCACGCAGGACAAACTCGATAATGGTTCAGTAGCATGCTGGAGCTGGCTCCTGTCAGTGCACGAGAGCCAACTGCTAAATTTTCAGGAATTCTGTGAGCCAGTTGACATCAAGTTGGTTAGCTTGAAATTGGCCACAGTAGGAAATTGGCAAACACTACGAATTGGGTTTTTGTTTTCATTTTTGGCAAACCAGTTGTTAAACATTAACCAGCATGCCATTGGGTCGTCTTTTGAATCTTTTGTTTAGTCTAAATGTAGAGTCTTTCATTTAATGTCATGCACTTTATCTTGTTGTTTTACTTATCATAATTTTTTGGGATTTTGATTTTGTCAATCGATATATTCCACCAGACCTCACACCCACCACCCAGGTCTTGTCATTCTCAGATTGGATAAATCCATTTCTTTTATGTATAAAATCTTCTCCAGTTCAATGACACAAAGTTTAAAGGGATAGGCTGATAAATGAGTCCTGAAAGAAATAGAGAGGAGATACAGCTAGAGAGGGACACACAGGGTCCACGAAAGTGAAGGACAGGGAAGGCGCTCGTGGCTCAAGTAGAGAAGAAACTTGGAAGGGTGTGGCTGGCATGCAGGCTCACCAGGAAGGCTGGGGAGACTGCTGGGACCAAGAGAAAGCTGCTGCTTGGAGCTCAGCCTGATCGTACCTCAGAAGCAGTTTGATGGGGACACCGGGGACACCTCCCCGGGAGCCGCACCTGCTCCTGAGCATTGGATACTGCTGCTCCTGCTGCAGAATAAATCTCTCTTCTTGCTTCCCTATGTCCCTCTCAACAGTCAAACTTCTGCCTGTAAGCCTATACCCCAGCTGCTGGGGTTACCAGAAGTGAATTATGTGGTCTCTTTTTCTCCCCCATTATGGAAGGCTGTGCATTTCTTCCTAGATTATCCTCACTGATGGGAGTTCCTTAAACACAGGAGGAAGACGGTAGTTAAAACTTCAAATGATGATTGTGGCACATATACTATGTGGGCCCAAATGACGTGAGCCCTATTCTCCATGTTTATTTACCCCTAAACGCTCCTGCTTAATAAAGCTCTATCACTCCTATCACCAAAATTTACTCAATTTCCTTCTTACAGTGAGACAACCTTCATTTTTGTGAGTTATTACATCTAGCTTTAAGATCTTCTAAAAATGTTGTGATTTGATCTCAATATTCTACAAGTTAGGTACTGAATGACAAGGTCACCATCCTATATAAAAGAATGAAGGAAAGAGAGGAGAAAGATGATGAAATAGTGGAACATGCACAACATAGGCAGGGACTTTTCCCTTAAAAGGATGTCTGATGATGCTATGGAGGACCAGCCATAGCAGAAGTGACAGGGCGGAAAGCCGAGTGGAGTTTCAGGAAATAAACAACATCCTTAAGACATCACTAGGCCAGTTGGACACCATCAGCACATGGAATTCAGCTGTCTTGCTACCTGATGCTCAGGCCTAATGTGTCATCGAAGAACCTTTATTCCAAGACCAGAGAGGAAGAAAGTCAAGCATGGTTTAGGGCTGATCCCCATGGCAGGATATCGACAGCAGCAAGAAGTGGACATTGCAACCTTAGAACCTTACCTACAGCCTGGCCACCCTGGAGAAGGAGGAGGGAGATGGAAACTCCCCATGGCCTTGACAGTGAAGAGTGGGTTGCCGAACTGTGGAGGGATGGGTTAGCGCTGTTATATGCCACAGAGAGTTCTAGTAAATTCAGGGCAGAAAAAAGTTCCACACTGAACTAGCAAATGAAGGAAGTCATTGTTGTGCTTGAGCGAAGTAGCTCCAGTGGGTGGTGAAGCAGAACCTGCTCAGAGCGATTTGGGTTGAGAGTGGAAGGTGAGGAGATGGAGCAGAGCCCATTGGTTCTTGAAGTGTGGTCCCTACTCCAGGGCAGCAGCGGGGACTTCTCTGAAAGGCGTATTCTCAAGCTGAAGTTTGATAACCACTGGTGTGAACTCTACTTTCAAGGAGATTTACTCCAGTAAGAAGGAGAAGAGTTAGGCAGGAAGCAAAGGTAAGTAGAAAGGTGACTCTCTGTTTTTGAGGCCACACAAAGCAGAGACACAGTGTGTGGAGAGGAAGCGAGGACAGATGGTTCTGCTGACGCTGCAGAGGGAGACATTTGTCAGGACCGGGCGCCCAAGGGGGAGAGATGGAGAGGGCATTGCATCCAGCACGAGTGAGGGCTTGGCCTAGGAAGACAGAGGCATCTCTCTCCTTGTCTGAGATCTTTTTAGAGACAAAACAGAAATATTTATTTTACATAAATCACTTAGATTATTTTCCCTGCCATTTGCCTTAATTGGTGAGTATCTTCAATTTTCAAAATCATCAAAAAGTCTTTCACAATTGTCTACTCATGTGCTAAATATCCTCAATGTCTTATATAACCTAGAATCCAAAATGCCTGTTTTCCAGGGAATCCACTGTCTTCCGTAAATACTTCTGCTTTATTGCAGTAAGTGATTCAGTGACCCAGAAGTCTGCTCCCACCCTGAGAACCTGGGTACGGTTGTTTAGTTATTCTAATCTCTGGGGGCTGTTTTAAAGATTTATATACTATATTTTTATCAAAACTATTTGAGCATTTTATGACATTTAATTATAGTTTGTGATTATCAGGCAATGTAAGGTGATGGGTAGTATAAATCTAATACATCAAAACACAACACTCCTTTGGATACAGCATGCCTAGTGGATTTCTCTAGAGGCTTAAAATTTTTATCTGGAGCTGGATACATGTCTTAAAAATACTATTACTGCTGAAACAGTGGTGTTACTAAAGAAAATAACTTTCATGGTGTCGTTTACCACAATTACTTTAATGGGAGGCTAGTTAGGTCACGTCAAAGTGGCCCCTTTCCTTATCCACACGGGCAACCAAGGTCACTGATGAGCCTCCTTAATTTCAGAGGGGGGTTTATTTAGAAATGGGCTCCGCTCAGATGAATAATTGACCCACTGTCCTGAGGCACAGAGACTGGAGGAGGGGGAAAATGGAGAAAGAACTGGTTACACAATTTTGATGGAAGGGACACACTTTGATGTACGTGTAGGAAGTATATCAACATTAAATCCTGAAAGACGACAACGGTTTTGATTCTTGCCTTCAAACTTATAAAGTGGATTTCTTTCTAAAAATCCATTTGAGGACAAAATAATCCCATTCTGCGCCTATTTTTAAGAACAAGGGTATGATATAAGTGCATACTCTTTTCCCTTATGATTTGTAAAAACATTTTGATTTCTACTATGGGGGGAAAAATAAGAGGCATTCCTAAATCCGCCCTCCCCAAACCTGACGAAATTTTAAAATCACTGTCAGGTGTCAACATTCAAGAGCCATGGAGAAGCGACGAGTGTGGTCTGGGCAACTCTCCTACTTTTGGTAGCCAGGCATCCAACAAAGGTCCCTTCTCTACAAGGAGCAGCACCTGTTGCCACTTAAGAGCTGACTATGAGTCGTAAGAATTGGATGTCAGAACTGGTGTGGCAGATGGAAAAGTGTAATTGATTTAAAAATACAGTTTCCCCTAAAATAAGCAGAACCGGTTTCCAAATTCAAAGGAGTTCAACAATGGCAGTGCAATGAACTCGATTCTTGTAAATAGTTGAATGCCATTCAATAAGCGACCTAGTCCACGGTGTTAATAAGACCAAGGTTCAGGATGTGATATCTGACAGGGACAGACTCCTCCACGCAGAGTATAGCCCTCTTTATCTGCCCACCCCTCCACCACCCACCCACTCTCCATCCACCAACTCACCCCTCCACCATGACACCAATCCCTCCATCCTCCAGCCACCCAACCCACCATCATCTATTCACCCCTGCATAATCCATCCATCCATTATTTGTGTCTACCGAGTGCTAAGCACCGTTTTAGGTGATGGAAACCAGTTGTTAGAAGACCTGCTCTGAGGGGGTTACAGTTCTATAGGAGAAGCACATAAGCATATAGGACACCAAAATATGCTATGCTTAGTACCATAATGCCATGCCGACTTCCCAGATAATTAAAGGACAAGCAGGAGTAGGGGTGAGGACAGAGGGGATTCCCTGGAAAAGAAGAGGGTAAAGCAATAGAATGTGCAAGAGATGAGAGCCATGGCATAGCCAACAAACGCTAGATATTGTGATGTGGTTGAAATATTGCATTTGGAAAGTGATTCAGTGAGGAGTATCTCTGAAAAGGTAAGCAGGAGACATTAAAGCACAACTTATAAAAGAAATTCAGATTTTGAAACTATATTATGAGTGCGATGGTGTTTAATAAAGGCTTGTCCCCTCTCCAAAAAAAGAAAACAGTTTGATTTATATTTCACTAGCCTCATTTTTACTATATTATAGAGATCCCCCTTGGGGAACAAGAAGAATATTTTTATTCTGTGGCAAAAATAAATTTATTACAAACATTGTCATCATCGATGGAGGTGCTAAGGGAAAGCATGAGAAATTGTGGTTAGGTCAATGAAATCGATACCCAATAACCACCCCCCCCCCAAAAAATACATCCTAGGAAGTAAATGTCTCATTGATAATGCTCCAGTAATTCACTCTTTTTATTATTATTTTGCTTGTTGAAAGGAGGCAAGTTTTCAGTGGAACCATAAGGAATTCTCAAAATATTTGTATCTGAAGCTTGTCTAAGACCCACGTAAAGGTTACAGGTTAGAAATTCTTCTGAGTCTAGAAATTCAAATGTTTAGGGAAAAAATCACCTTCCTCTTTACCTTCTTGCCCTCTTTTTTTTCCAGCGAACAAACAGAAGCACCTACTGAGCACCTTATCTTTAACATCAAAGATTGTTTCCTTTGAAAAGAATTTGAACTCAAGGCTAGAGTTGCTTCCAATTCTTCTTTTCTTCAAAACAGCTTTCCAGTTCTTTTGATGGTGCTATTACAATAATCTATTAAAATAGAGAGAGAATAAATAGCAGCTGGCTGCCTCTTGTCACTTCTAGCAAGTGCACTCTCTCCATTGAACCGTCCTTTGAAATACTTGACCTTTACACAGACAAACTTTCACAGCATCTTTCAAAGAACCAAGACAATAACCAATAGAAACGGAAATATAACACTGTGGATATTGCACGCGGGAGCGTAGCCCCGGTTTTATACGATGTTATAGCATCTTACAGAATCTAAAGGTTCTGTGGTCACCTCCCCCGCCTGGGGCCACACCAGCATCCTGCCTGTTGGAACGGGCACTCCTCCAGAGTATAAACCACCCTCCCCCAGGACATCTTAACTCAGTAACCGTCTAGTGGTTAACGGCCCTCACGGGAAGGAAGCTCTTTATATCTCATCTAAATCCTCCCTATTGAAGTGTAAGCCCATTTCCTCCTTCTCTATCCTAAGTGTGGAGAGGGGACAGCTGGTCACCAGCCTCAATATAATAACCCTTCACCATCCTGAAGATGGTTATTAGGTCTGCTTCTCTTCTCCAGGCTAAATAATCACAGATCCTTTAATCTTCCTTCATAGGTGCTATTTTCTGAGTCTTTAATCGTTTCTGCTGCTCTCTACTGAATCCTTTTCAGCGTCTTAAGTCCCAGTGTGTCACCTCTTCGCAGGGTGGCACGAACAGTTTGAATAGCTAGGCAGCCTGAAGGCACAGCAGTGATGTCCCTGATGAAGGACAATTATCCCTCTGATGACACAGCTGAATTAGTTTAAAAGCTTCTCTACATTCCCTCTAATATGCAGTCAACAGTGCAAAACAATCATGTCCTCCCTCAACAAAAAATAAAATAACAATAATAATGATAATAATAAAACTAAACTGACGAAACAAAGGCAAAACACTGAGACAAATGCCACCTTTTTAAAGCTGCAAACATGACAGTTGGACGATTACAAGTAATTACCATTTGGTTTGGATAGTATGTCCCATGGGATTTTCTATAATTATTAGGTTCCAATATCAGTTTTTTAAAAAAATTCCCAAACTACTTTGCTGCGTCCTTTTTAGCATATGGTCAGGCTCCTTTTCTCACAAATTCCAAGTCCATCATTTTAAATTCCTAAAACAAGGGCTTCCAATCTGAGACACAGGTAAGCATCACCTTGACGTCCCCTGGCTCATCGGTAAGTATCACCTGGGAGTCACCTGGCTCACAGGGAAGTATCACTTGGGGGTCCTCTGGTTCACCCGAGCCCCTGACTGAGCTAGTGTGGGTGGTGGCCTGGGCTCCAATACGTTTGCAGAACTGCCCAGGTGAACATAGCAAGCCTGCCCCACTCCCTGTGTCGGTAGGATGGCCGACACTCCCCTCTGTGGACCCCCTGCCTCCTCTGACCATTTAGCTACATTTCATGGTCATGATTACATGGTCCCCATTCTCTAAGGTGTTATCTGCTGCTCCCAGCTTGGTTTCCTTGTGCACTTAATGAACGTGCTTTCCATCCTATCATTCAGAAAATTGATCGAAGTGCTTAAAGAGCACTGAACCCAAGATTTTCCTCTGGGAAGCGCCACTTACTATGTTCTCTAATATTGGTATTGAACCATTTGTAAGTATGATTTGAGTGCAGCCTCCAAGCATTATCTCACTTGTGATTTAGGTAATCTTTTTCCTGTATGATGATCAGAATTTCATGTACAATAAACACAAATGTCACGGGAAAGGATAGAAAATTGGACCAGATTTTCATCTTTTACTGTGGCTTAAGTGGGACATTTCTTCTTACTTATGTTGTAAAAGTTATCTTGTTGATTTTCTTTATGAATAAACTACTTATATAATAAAAGCAATTAATGCTATTTCTGAGAAAGAAATAGACTTCAAACAAGTCATATAATATTTCATTACCATTATTAAATATTTAAAATATGTTTAAGTTTAAAGCTTATTAAAACATAATAGCTTCAGTTGAATTTCAGAATACATTACACATTTTCAAATTCAAGATATTTTAGCACTGGTAAGGGCACCACCTAGAAAGATGGAAACATTTTTAATCAAAATCTACACATGTCTTTAGATCCCTTTGATGAGCATTTATTGAGAACCTATTATATGCTCAAAACATCAATATAAATTGGTTCTGAGCCCCTTTATACCCACATCTACACACCGCAGATGGCCTGCTGCAGAGCACCGGGGGTCGTCCTAAGAGCCAGTCTGTGTTTCCTAAAGAGATTCGGGGGAAGGACACTTTCTCAAACGAGTGACATGAGTCTTTGGATTCGCAAGTTGGGATATGATTAGTGCAAATCACTTTAAACTGTCTCAGTCCTTTATTATTGCTGTAATCAGAGAACCAGAGGAAATGTTGTCCTCTGATGAGCCTTTTATTTTCTTTACTTTTAGAAAATATCTCTAGCTTCTGTCTAAGTATTAGTTGGCAAAGTGATACAGAAATAGAAGTCTTTTTCTGAAGGAAGAGCAGGAGGAGGGAAATCTATTGTCACCTGTCACCCTGGGTGGGCTTCTCCTGTTCTTCATTGTTTAGAAATGAAATAATATTGTTTCAAATGTGGCAATTTCCTTTTATTCTTGAAACATGTGAACTGTAAATTGAAAAATAGAAGAGGATAAAAGCATAATTACTGCTTTCATTTATTCATACCATATTAAAGTAATATAATTATCCTGTAAGCAGACAGATACTTATGAATGTGTAACAGTAACAGCAACAAAATGCTACAAAGTGGTATTCTAATGAACACATGAGAAACAAAAACTTTAAAAATGAAATAAGTTATTATATGTTTTAAAGTGACAAATGGTTGAAACCTGACAACTGAAGTGTTGCACAGTTGAGTGATCCAATTAAGCAAAAGAGGGAAAGTCCAGGGGTGACAAATGCTGATCTCAAAAATAAGCGGGGAGGAAGTTGGAAGTTGTACCTCCTTCAAAGTGAGCCCCAAAGTGCCAGGAAAGGACTAGAATATTCCAGCAAATCTCCACAGAGAAAGGTGGGGAAAACAAGTCAAATCCCCAAGCAGCTTGAAGGTCAACCAGTGGGTAGGGCTTTCTCCAGGAGTTAAAATAATCATTGGCAGCGGCTGGTCCCGTGGCTGAGTGGTTAAGTTCGCGCACTCCGCTGCAGGTGGCCCAGTGTTCCTTGGGTTCGATTCCTGGGCGCAGACATGGCACTGCTCATCAAACCATGCTGAGGCAGCGTCCCACATGCCACAACTAGAAGGACCCACAACAAAGAATATACAACTATGTACCAGGGGGCTTTGGGGACAAAAAGGAAAAGATAAAATCTTAAAAAAGAAATCATCATTGGCAACAAAGATGCAGACATCATCAGAAAATTGGGGGGCATGCAATTCCCAGAAGGCAGAGCAGTTAGGCGTGGAGACAAACCCATCTGTGAGACCAGCACACAGAGGGCTCCAGGTGGCAGCAGAAGGAGTAGCCTTTCTCCCAGCCTCAGGAGACCTGTAGATGAACCCAGCTCCGGGGCAGGAACCACGATGGAGATGCTCAGTGTGGGGATGGGGAGGCCAGTCCTGATTCTCAAGGTGGGCCTGTTACGGTTTCTGGGTAGCCAGAGCTCAAAACAGTGTGGATGTCTAGTGCTCCATCAGAGACACTGATTTCAGGTCTGATTACCTTGGACCCAGCCCGTGTCCGCTGGTTTACATGGCTGACGTCCTTTTTACACTTTCCGCCTCAAATCAAAGTTAGTTTGAAACATGCAGTGAAAAAATGAAATCTGAGCTTAAAATGGAATAATGAATTACAGTAATATTTAGTATTTCTGACCTCTGTGTATCAGCATAGGAAATCACTCAATACCTTATTTTACCTAATCCATAAATGACTTTATAAAGATTGTACTATTTTTACATTCCCACTACAGATAAGGACACAGACTCTCAGAAAGAGTAAGTTAATTCCCCAAAATCCCTTTTCTAAGTGCTAGTAAGAGGCATCCACTCATTCATTTGTTCATTCATTCATTCATTCATTTCATAAATGTCGACTGAGCAGTTACCATGTTCCAGGTGATGGGACGAGAGTGAGGAGAAAAATAGATGAGTCCCATTGTCATTGGATTTATAGTCTAGAAGAGGAGGCAGGCATTAAAATACCAACCACATTAAATAAGTAAAGTTGTAAAATATGATGCATATCACAAAAGAATAAACTAAAGGACTGAATTTAGAAAATCTCCTTCAGGAAGTAGCAGGTGAGCTGAGACTAACGCATGAATAGGGAACATCCAGGCAAGGATACAAGAAGAGAAGTTCGTTCCAGGGCAGGGCGGCAGCCTATGACGAGATCCTGGGAAGGGTAAGGCCCCCTTCTGATATGAGAGAAGCCGCAAGTCCGTCAGGGTAGCAACAACCCAGTTTACACGGCCTTAGCACCACTGTGCATCACACTTCGCTTCATTCCCAGAAACAGTCTGAAATTACATGGTCATAATGGACTCAGATCCCCTCTTACATTTGCAGAACAAAGGGCAAGATACAAATGTTTCATGTGTCTCCATATTTAAGAATTATAAATGTACCTAACACTTCATCAAATAAATAATGTCTATCCTCATTCTCATTTCTTGGGAAATACCCTTTTATAGAAACAATGCAAATATAAAGTTACGATTCTCATAAAACTAGCAACAGGCACAATATAAAAGATGACTAGATTTAATTTTCACTGGTCCTGCTTAGGTGTCTGGAGATCTTTGGTAGAATATTAAAGACACATATAACTCACAAATTATTATTAAATTAAACTCTTAAATGTAATAAAGCATTTATTCTTGTTATAAAATTTATTTATTTTTCCCTCACTCCAGCTAGATCACTAATTATATTGAGATAATCTAAATGTTCGTGTAATTTATGTACGGGTGATCATAATGCCAAATGAGGTAACCTTTCCTAGGAACTTGTCTTAATTTCATTTGGAAGAAAGTTTACCCTCTATTCGCGCAGTCACAAGTGGAGCTGTTAATAAACTCTTAAAGTAATAGATTCAGAAATCAATTTCCAGATGACAACAAGCTATCTGTGCCAACGGTGGCTCCCTGACCCAGCCTGCCAAAAAACTGTATAGATCAGAAGAAAACCAAATGGAGGCACAAGCAGGATAAAAAACAGAATATTCTTTCCTTTGTAAGCGCCCCATTCATTCGTGGTGACTCAGCACGAGGGTGTTACCCTGACTGCAGCCGCAGGACAGCCTCGCCCAGCGCACACTGAAAACCTTTCCCCATTTACTGCACGTCAAATATTTTCTTCTTTTTCTGCATAATCTTATTTTTCACCCTTAACTTTTAATCTGCAAGGACATTATTTTAGAGTAGAATGTGATGTGAGGTAAGGATCTAACTTTACCTTTTTTTTTCCACAAAGGTAACAAATTTGATGAGAAATAGCTATTGAACTGCCTTCCTTTTCCACTGATTTCAATGCTAATTAATTGTGCATACAATGTTTACATAAAATAATTATGCATCCAATGTTTACATAAAATAATTATGCATCCAATGTTTACATAAAATGAGGCCAGACACAGGATTGTCTATTTTCTTTTTATTGATTTCTTTGTTTGTTTGGTTGGGTTTTTTTTGGTTAACAGTACTACGCTGTTTTAAATATTGGAATTTTACATTACTTGTGCACTTTTTCTTATGAAAATGATAAAACGAACACATTGTTTGCAGAAAAGGTAGAAAATACAAAAGCAAATGGGTAAAATGGAAACCACCTATAAGCTTGACATCAGGAGACAATCGTACCCACTAGTTTAGTTTACGGCTTTCCAGGCATTTTCCTCATATGGAGTCTCCTTATTTACAGTCACGTGCCGCATAACGAGGTTCCTGTCAACAACAGACTCCCTGTTCGACGGTGGTCTCATCAGATTAGTACCACATAGCCTAGGTGTGAAGTAGGCTACACCATCCAGGCTTGTGAAAGTACACTCTGTGATGTTCACATAACAACGAAATCACCTAACAATGCATTTCTCAGAATGTGTCCCTGTGGTTAAGCGAGGGACGACTGTATTTATATATTTCATTTATATTTAATAAATTTAATTTCTTTAACACTGTGGTCAATCCACACGTAGTCTGCACTGTTTACAGACATGTTGCTACCACTTTCTTGTGCCATCTGTCCCCATGGCTTCTCTCACCCTCTTTCTCCACGAGCACCCCTGGCTTTGATGGGTCTCCACTTGTGGTGTCTTCACAAAACAGCATCCCAGCACGCAGAGAGCCCGCACTCTATGCCATTGCTGGAGTTTCACTCCGTCCTGGAATTTTTTTGCTTAATTACCTCCCGCTTCTTCCTAACTAGTGTCCTCTACGGGGGAAAAATCTTTCCTGTGCTAGACTGAGTTTGGTCAGTGCGGATGCTGGCTCAGTCCTTATCAGGGACTTCTCTTGCCTTATAAAGTGGTCCGCTCCTAGACCCGTTCACTTTGCAGAGCTAGAGAAGAATTGCAAAAGGGGGAACAAAACATAATTGTAAATTCATTTTTAAAACATGAGATGTCTTTAGACACAAGTCATAAACCAAACAGCATCAGTAGCTGAGTAACGGGGAGATCACCGTAACTCCCGCGGAAACCCCTCTGTGGATGAGGACGCTCTCCTGTCAGCAGGCGCACAGCTTTAGAAAGGTCAGGCGGCTCATTTTCTCCTGGTCCTGGGCAATAAAAGGAATACAACTATAGCAAACCTGGTAAACTCCCATAGTAATTTCTGCATAGATGTATAGTGGCACAGGGATTGAAATGCAGTTATTTAGTATTTATTGTGGGAGAAGATAGTTCCTTTGACGTGTCAAGGACTGCTCCAGAGAGAGGCAGGGAGCGCTGATTGAAATGTTTCAACTTTTGGGATGAGCCTACACGGGTGAAGAATTAAACAGGTTATTCCTATAGCCACCATGTGCACAATCACAGCAAATTTAGAACCATCTCAAAAGGAATCCTACTGGGAGTGTTTAGGTCCACAATTACAGTAAATGAAGATTCAGAATTAGCAAAAGCATTTCACTTAATTAGAAGCATTAAATAAGTACTACCAAATGTACAGTACTGTGTCTTCTAAAATGAGAAAAATAGCTGACCCTGAAAAGCATTTTATTTATTTGCTTTTTTATTTGTTTACATTTCTATGTCTAGAAAACTATTAAAACAACCTCCAACTAAAAGACAAAATAAGATGCAGATAAGGATAGCCCAAACCTTTGTCTTAAAATATATATATATACACTCAAATATACACATTACAGAAATACATATATATATATGGGTATATCTACATATAGCTATACATATCTATCTATATAGATATGTATCCTATCTATCAACTTTCTTTCTATCATCTGTCTACCATCTATCTATCTCTCAATCAGTCATCTATCTATCATTTATCTACCTATCTGAAGATTAGGAACCTCTCAGGAATTAAGGGAAAAGATGTTTTTGCAGAGGATGTTACAGATGTTTTTCTTCTGTTTCCTCCTTTTGACATGATTTTCAAACGGTTATTTAGTAACTCTGATGATTTTCAGTATTAATCAGAATTCACTAAGTCAGAATTCTGTAAATTAGTAAAGGGCTGACAGAATCTCTAATCAAATTACAAGAAAGAAAGACTAAGGGAGAAGGCTGAGAAGAAAGGAGGGAGAGAGCACAACAGAGAGAAGAGAAATTGATGAAGAAGACCCTCCCAGGACAGCATCCCAGCCGGCCAGCAAGTGCTCCGTTGTTCTTCAGTCTGAACCACAATGACGATGTTAGTGGATCTGCATTTTGAGCATTTGAAATGAAATTCCCCACATGGAAGGAGTAGTTCAGACACAGCTTCACTTTCAAAGACAAGTATCTGAATGTTTGTAAAATTCTATCACTGTGTTTTGTGACCTCAGCAAATCTGCTAAAGGAATCCAAATCAGTCCCATCACGAGTGCGAGATCCTCCACACCGTCAGCACTCCCGCATCAGCACTCAAATAAGAAGGGCTGTGGGCCGGCCCCGTGGCCGAGTGGTTAAGTTCACGCTCTCAGCTTCGGCGGCCCATGGTTTCACAAGTTTGGATCCTGGGCGTGGACATGACACCACTCATTAGGCCACGTTGAGGCGTTGTCCCACATACCACAACTAGAAGGACCCACAACTAAAAAATATACAACTATGTACTTGGAGTATTTGGGGAGAAAAAGCAGGAAAAAAAAAAAGAAGATTGGCAACATTTGTTAGCTCAGGTGCCAATCTTTAAAAAAAAAGAAGAGCTGGAGCCACCATTTCTTAAATCAGCTTGCTTTCTCATTCTTCTATCTACGTTGTTTTCAGTCTATCACATATAGATAGAATGTGAACAAGAAAAAGAAAAACTGGATATGCATACAATTTTTTAAAAATAAGAATTTCCATTTCTTTATTCAAATATGTGTTAAATGTTTTCCTTATTTCCAAGAATATATCTGATATTGAGGTTTCACTTCATGGTGGAAATCAAAAAGGTGAGAAAGGCTATGGAGATCATTTGCTCTGTGGTTCTGGTAACTATGGTTTCCAAAGCAAAATTCAAGACACTTCAACTGATTCATGGTCTGACCAACTGGGACCAATTATCCTGAGCAGGGTGGGCAAACTATGGCCCTCAAGCCAAATCTGGCTCACCCCCCACTGTTGTAAATATAGGTTTACTGGAACACAGCCACCTCACTCGTTGGCACAGGGTCTTTGTCTGCTTTCATTCTGCCAACAGCGGAATGAACTAGTTGTGACAGAGACCATATGACCGGCAAAGCCTAAAATATTTGGTATCTGGCCCTTTACAGAAAAATTTGCGTATTCCTGGTTTTGAGGATGGAACATCACGCACATCAGGAACCCAGGGTTGCCACGAGGGAAAGGATATATAGCCACGCGTCACTTAACAATGGGGATACGTCTTGTGCGAACATCATGGAGCGTACTTACACCAACCTGGGCCCATAGCCTACCGCACACCTGGGCTTTAGGATACTAATCTTGTGGGACCACCGTTGTATATGTGGTCTGTCGTTGACCAAAATGTCATTATATGGCGCATGACTGTTGTCCAGAAATAAACGTCTCTTCCTCAAGCATAACAACGTCAAAACTAAACGAGCTGCCGATGATTGAGACCCCACCTGGAACCAGAGATTTTATGAAGTACTTTTCATTCTCATCGTTAATTCTCACTGTTAAGCTTCTGAAGTGGACAAGCCTGTATTTAAATGAGAAAATGAGTCCCAGGAAGGTCAACTACCTGTTCTGGGTCTCCAGCCCATTTGTCTAGGACCTGGGTCTCAAAATTGGGCCATGGCCAAGCTGGGTCTTTGTGCATACGTCTACTCTCACGTTCTTTGGAATATAAAAGAAAACAAAACCACACCTCTTGCTGAAATATACAATCCAAATTTGATGAGAGGCAAATTAAGATTTTAATTTTCTTCTTCTTGGGCAATATGCCAACTCCAATGGGCTTCCTCTGCTACCCAAATATGCGGCAGTGACCATATGTAGCTGAGGGGTCTGCTGAATCTTTACTCTTAACTAAGCGTGCAAGATGACTACCAAAATCATTACATTTACGTGTTTTTAATGGCTTGTCTGGGTTGTGTTTTGTCCATAGCTAGTGACTGAACTGAGCACTAGCCAAGTTTTTTAGAATCCAGGCAGCTCTGTCTCAACATAATAATTTGACAATACCTAGGGCTTCTGTGGATCCGTACATTGTATTTTTGAGTCTAACAGCACATCAGCATAGCAATCAGCTGGCTGGGTTATGCTCTCCAACCATTTCCTGGTGTCGGAATGAATGCTCACGGGGGTCCACAGCTACCCCTCTGCAAGTGGAGGAGGGGGAGAGGAGTGGGGGCTGGAGCACAATGCTTCATTTTACCTGAAAGACCGCTCGCTTTTAATAGGATCTGGTGAGGGGAGTGAAGTAAATTCTGCTCTGATCAACCTTGCTGTGTCTTGCAGTTTTCTGATGAAAGCCCTTTGGTGGTGTTGCTCAGGCAAGTATGGCTTGTAAGTGGCTATTATTTTCGTTGTTGTTATTAACAGAATCAAAACACAGTCAATTGTGTGCTTCTAGAGGACAGCCCTTTGACATAAAAAACTAAAACCGAATCAGCCCTTAGGTTGGCAGAACTACAGCCTTCAAAACGCTTTCTGCTTATTAGAAAATACACTTCTTGGTTGCAAGTAACAGTCAGTGATTCCTTCTTTCAACAGCTCTCTAATGTTCATCTGATTTCATTAGCCATGATGTTTCTGCTCCAGACCTTTATACTCTCACATCCAACTTTCATAGAAATCTAAAATTAAGCTTCACTTAGTAATTTCAAAATTTGAATAGCTTTATTTGTCTTTTAAAGAGAAGAAGTGATAAGAAAATATTAAAAGTTAGAAAAATAACAGTAAATAAATCAAAAGAAATATTTAGTGATTTTAGTACTGAGATACAATATAGATTTTTACTAAGCATATGTATATTTGTTTTCTTTCATAAACATATATATATGAAATTTCAAAGTCAATAGTACAAAAATGAATTTCCAGTTTTCCTGGGAAAACACTAATTATTGATCTGAATGTGTATTACATATACCAGTAAATATATTTAAACGTAAAGAAATTACATACAGGAAGGCCAGTGGTTGTTCCCGTGGAGGTAGTGTTTTCTCTAATTTGCATATGATGAACTGACCACCTCCCTTCAAGCCTGTCGGAGGAGCGAGGTGAACCAGGGAGGGTTTTGGGGTTGGAGCTGACCAACCCCAGCAACCCAGGGGCTCCTGGTCAGAGCAATCAGCAGAGCAGATACCCTTGTTACCAATAATGAGGTCGGCAGCTCTTACTTGTGAAAGTAACTTTTAGGAAAGGAAGAAAGGATGTACAAACTGTGTATGAATCCACATTAACTCCTACAATCATACACGCAAAGGAAGACAAGGTGTACAGCTGGTAACACACACACCCTTCGTGATGGAGAGTAACACAATATCACTAACAGCTTTGGGAAATAATATCAGGCTTCTACTTTCCAAAAATTCACTGATAGAACTGTTATTGTAGAATTAGGGAGACAAGCAATCAGTCTTCTCTATTATCATGACAAAAAAACAATTGTTGCGTTTAAAATTTCATTGCTGCATGTTTGAAAATTGGTTTAATATTCCCTCAGCCTTGATATCGTCCAGTATAGAGGAAAAAGAATAAGCTATATATTTAAAAGATACTTAAAATAATCAATAAAAAGGAGGTGGTTTGTGGTTTCTTTGCAAGATTTTCATATCTATGTAAATATTTTTGAATAATTATATTCTTTGCTTATGTGTTTATGCTGGGCAATATACCTAATGTTAATGCTTTATCTCTGTTAAAGATATTTTTGAGAATTTTTTTTAAATGTTAGAAACAAAGACCATTGTGTTTGAAGCTCTTTCACCAATCTGGGATGACCATAAAATAACTATATGCATTTGAAATTGGAAAAATCGGTTCTGATATTGCTCTTTTTCTTCTTTTTCTACCATTTGCAAGGCACAAAGTTTTACATTAGTTTGGATATTTTTTGTGCTTTTGCAAATCGGCAGCAGCCCTATGGTGACCACGTATTTTGAACTGCTGGGGAAAACCTGTGAAGTGTGACCTTAGTCCATGTGGACAAAAAAGAGTTTCCTACATATTTTTCAAACATGAAAGGAAACTTAAACCAGTAGAAATAAATGTTTAAATCAGGAAAGTTTTGTTCCCTGACGTTTTGTTTTCCAAAACATTTCTTCCAGGCGCTGGGCACCTTGGGATCACTGTTTCAGCAGCAGTCTGAAAGGCTAGTTCTCTCTTCAAGTTGTTTCGCTGTTGCATCTTCCAGCGCCCGGACCTCTCTTCGCTCTCGGCCGCGTCCGGCGCCCGGGGCCTGGTGCTGCCTCTGCGCCCCGCCAGCCCCGAGGCGGGGAGGCCGCCCGGACCCTGGACGCCCAGCGCGCTGCCCCGGCCTCCGCCGCGCCCCACAGGCTGCCCCGGGGCTCCGGCCTGGGGAAGGCTGCTCAGCGCCCGGCCTCCAGGCACAGCGGGTGTGCGTTGAGACCGCCCCGTCCCCTGTCCCTTGTCGGGGTCCCCCACATGCTGGGACCCGACCACAGAGACGTGGCTGGCCAAGCTCCCAGGCACTGAGCGGAGGCGGCTCTTGCAGAGCGAGGCCCTAACCGGCCCACCGAGCCCCTGAGGGTCAGGCGTGTCGCAAGCCTGGCCGGAGCGCAGGAGGCTGCCGGGCGGGACGCGGCCGCCGCGGCCACTAGATGGCAGGCCCTCCCCCAGGATCCCGAGGCCGCCGCGCCGCCCGAAGGATGCCGGCCGGGCTGTCGCCCAGGACCTGCCAAAGTTAAACGGGGTTCTTGAGGTTTTAGGACGCCCTGAGGTCGCAGTGTCTCTGCACTTCTCAAATACACTTCAGGCCCCGGGAGTCTCAGTAGAAGCCAGTGGATTTTGTTTCTACTTCCAAATTTCGAGTGATAGAAGCCGATATTTTAGTCACTTAACGTGAATTAAAATGCGATTCCTTTTGGGGGCAGATGTTTCAAACAATATTGCTGTCCCATTCAAGAGCAGCCGTGCTGTAGTCACGTGGAAGTCCACAATTTCTGCGTCAGGGCCCCCACATACCGCTGCCGTTCGGGTTGGCAATACTTAATGCCTCTTATTTGTGGGTGGAGTTTTGCAGTTAGATTTTTATTAGGAGCCTTTGGCTATTCATTCTCTTAATTTATTTCTGAAAAATATTTGTTTACATTAAAAAAAATTTGCTTAAATGATTTGAGAAACTTGTACTATATTGTGTACTAAATTTTTTTTCTCCCAAAGGATGAAGTTAGAGAAATGGGTGATATCTATATATATATATTTTCACTTATGTTTATTTATTTTTATATATAATATATGCATATATAATTTAAGGAAATTTACTAATATTTTTCTTACTAGCATAATAAAACATTAGAAGATTAATTTTAAAAACTGAAGTGTTTGAGTATTATATTTAGTGAAGATGTCAGTATTTTTTTACTTCAACACTATTTAGAAATTTAGTCATCAAAAGGACTCTCAGTGTTCCACGTTAAATATGTACCCTTTGATGAGTTTTTAAAGAAAATTACTAAAGCTTCATCAATACCAGTCGTAGGTTGCAAATATTCAGGGTTCATAAATGTATGAAAAATATGCAAGGCTCATCTCGAACATGTGCTGATATCATTGAGAAATTCAGCAATTTCATGGCTGCTTGCATATCATAGCAAATACTAAATAAAGTACTGTGTGATAACCGTGGTACTTAATTAAAAAAATATAACACTGTGTACAATTTTACTTTAGGCAAAATATAAAGTTGTAGTTTAACCATGAATCTGATCCAAGAACCTAAAATCTTTTATTATTAATAGGGTCTATTAAACTTTACAGTTTTATATGCTTCATGCTGTCCAGGATTCACAAAAGACACAAAAACTGCTGCTGAGCTGCCACCTGAATGATTAGCCCTGTTTCAGTTTTTGATTTGAACAACGGTATTAGTTGATATGATCATTTTGCCTCAAAAACATAAATTGAGTAATATATTTGTTATCTTCGGTCATTTATTTCAAAACACAAGATAGCTTCATTGGTCTTATTTTTTATAGTCACGAAAAATGCATGCAGAGTAATCACGAGCCGTGACATCGGTCGTGTGGATGGCCATCCCTGCTTCGTTCTTCTCTGTTTCAAGCATCATGACCAAAGTTCCCCCAAACAAGAGTAATTCCTTTGGTTCTGCGTCACGTGAGACAACGTGTAAACACGTTTGTGTGCAAACACGTAGGCCTAGTGTCTTCGGGTTGCTCACGTCTTATTATGTATCTCTTTGGAGTTTCTTGGCTAAAATACAAAATAACACAATTTTTACTTTCATTTATTCATCTTTTCAAAACAAATATTCTCATCCAAATTTTTTAGGATGACCTGAGCAGCGCTTTCCTCGACTTTTGAGCATCACTAATCATTACAATCAAATATGTTGTTACTGAGGTTTAAATTATGAAGGATATTTAGAGCTACTGCAAATATGATTTTTCTCAGACTTAAAGGGTAGTCTTTGGTCTTTGAATGGAAAATATCCATATAGGTTTACATGACATGTACAAATTGTCAACTAACATGTTTTCAGGCTGTGGATTGTAGCTCCTGGGTCCGTGAAAATGTCACAAGACACCGTCGGGAGCGGTGTGTGGGATCAGGGCTGCTCCTTCTGTGAGGTGCCCTGCCCGCTCCCTGCAGCCTGCCTGGGATCTGTGCCTGGCTCATTGTCTGAGGTTTGGAGCTGGTGAAGACAAGGACACAGAGGGTTTGAAGAGCATCTGTTTAACCTTTGCTAACATTTCCCCTCCACTGTGTGATTCTCGCAAAGCTGCCTTTGCACAGCGGAGGCGTCAGCTGCTGCCAGGAGGCGGGCTGTTACCCGGTGTGAGTGGAGATGATCAGGGCCTCTGTAGTGAGGAGCATGAACCCTGACACCCCTCCTGGCCTTCGCACCTCGGCCCTCGCTCGCCTCCACCTTCCGGGAGTGGCCAGCAGATTCTCCTTGGGGAGTCTATGAAATCCGTGATTGTCAATGAAATGCATATAACAAATGCACATAATGTGACCTATGATTGGCTGCATTTACCATTTAATTTGCAGTAATCCAATAGTAGTGGCATTCGGACAGTCTATACCTGTCCTGGAGGCAGCAGCTGCATCAAGATTGTTGGTGTCACGGATCGTACCCTTTGTGCCTACAGCTAGTGTGAGGAGGGTGGCCCTCAGGCTCAGGAATGGCAGAGGATAATGCTGGGGGGGCGGGGATGGTTCTCTCCGTCCTGGGGCAAGAAGGCGCTCAGACAGCACTGCTGATGCCCCGGCTTTCCACACTGTCAGGTACTTACACTCCGCAGACGCAATGATAATTTATACCGAACAATAAGCTGCACTGCTGAATATTATATTTCTCTTTTTTCTAATGAGTCATTATCCTGGAATGATGAGGAGATGAGTAGAATATGTGTATTAAAAACATAATTGCTTTTCTATTCACACAGAAGCATGCCGTGTACACAAGGGGAAAGTGCCTAATGAATAGGAGAATCTGGGTCCCTCTTCACTTGTGGCAGTGCTTGCCACAAATGCATATTTAAAACCCTAATTGCTTTTAATTCCATCAGTTAGCTGATTATTCTTTTGGCCACAGCACATGCTCTACTGTATTTCCCACACTGCCTGTTTTCAGCCATAGTGCTACCAGGTGTCACACGTAATGCACGTGTAATTTATGGCATCTTTATCAACATAGACACAGGTACTGATAGAAATTGTTTGCAAGTGCTGAGGAAGAAAAATACCTTGAGTGTGTTAAATCTGGCAAATTTCATGTACTTACGGTACATGTACACAATTTACACATATATACTTATATTTTGTGTATTCTATGTACATGAAATTTACCAGATATATGTATATATATGATATATGTATATATGTAATATATGAAAGACCTCTTTATATGAATATTATATATATATAATATATATAAGATCCAGTTGTACTAAATTTTATGTGGACATAGAAATGTTATCGATATAAGTTAACACCCATAAAATTAGAGTAGGTGCTTAAACACACACACACACACACATGCATACACACACACAGGCCAGCAAGCATTTTCCAAGTGCACCTCTAGACAGCAGTGATTTCCTGGGGTTGCTGGCACCCCAGCGATACCCCCAAGCCGTGAACAGTGCTGTGCTCTGTGTACACAGATGTCTCCTCGGCACTATTCTCCATATTGAGCAGAGTTCTCGAAGACTGGCGTCTCTTTCTTCACTGAATTCAAACAGCCTTCCTCTAGTCTTTAAAAACAATGGCCTTCATTTGCCACACCTGTCAATTTTCCTTCTTGGTCTCTGAAAATTCCCTTCTTCAGATGCACACACCTTTCCCCAAACTCCTACCTTACAGGTACCTTTTCATGCCTGTTAGGTAGGACAGAGCAGATGCTGCACCTGCCTTCTCGCCTGGCTGTCACTGTCCATGTCACACTGCCTCACCAGGTACCCGAGTGAAACCATTTCTGCATTTCTTGGCTTGGCCCCCGCACACTGGCACACTTCCGTCTCCGTGCATCCCTGTGAAGCATGGCTGATTTCAAGCACTGTGAAAATGAGAAATAGCACAAGAACTGCTTATACCGTTCCCATGTAAATGCATCTATATCTAAATACGCACTCACTAATTTTATCAAGCTAGATCTGTTTTAAGTTGATGCTTTAATACCATTCTTTTAATTCACAATATTTTGAGAAACTAAGAAGTAATTGATAAAATTTAGAGTTGATTCTAGCATCTGCAAGATTCTCTCTCTTAGGCTGTATAAAATCTGCATGCCCTTGATGGGTTTAAGAACACACAGGATGTAGGAAGTGCCTCTGTGGGCAGAATATAGAGGGTTAATCCCTCCAGCCGTCATCTGAAAGGAGAAATGACAATAAGAAAGATAATAGTTATACAGTGAAGCATCATTATATAATTACTGCATCTAATGTCTCCCTGCGTATAATGTTCAAGTTCAGAAACCTCAGCCAGGGGCCCATAAAACAATTCTTGCGTTTTATGTTTTTCTGCTTATGCTGTTTTATTTCACTCTTTTGGGTAAAAAACATAAAAATAATTTACTGACGTAATAATTAGCGCTTATAAAGCACTTTGTAACCTATGACCATGAGCAAACTGCCACCAGAGGATGGTTACAGTTGTCTAAACATTTTAGTGTTGGGGGAAACTGAGGCAGAGAACATTTTGTAGGGTGAAAGTTCCTTGAGGGCAAGAAATATGTTGTAGTGAGCTCTGTAAACCTCATTGAACCTCACACAGTCGTGGGTGGGGGCAGCCCAATGGGAAGTGGCCATGCCACATTTCCAAGGTTTCAAGGTGCCAGTGGTTTCAAATTTGTACAAGGATGGCTCGCTTGTCAGCATCTTTCTGAGTAGTATGGCAACATCATTTCCTGGAAAGATGAATTCTATTTGGCATCTATCAGAACATACCATGGCCTGGGGTCACCTCCGCCTCTGAGTCTCTTTCCAACCTGTGATGATTGTGGCATGTGGGGCTGACAGTGACCTTGGCAGGTATAGTGGTGAGCATGGCTGTGCTCCAGCTGACTCTTCCAAGCGCAGGGCTGCATCATCTCACTGGATTTTCACAGCCTCCCCAGGAGGGAGCTACATGTTGCTCCCCAGTGTACGATAAGGAGAATCGAGTACATTGTCACACATCACACAGCTGGAAAGCGGTGGGTGTTCGTCAGGATGACAAATTCACTGTGCCCTGCGAGGAGCACCATGTAGAGATGGTTGCTGACTGAGGAGGAAAGACCCCCGAGGGCCTCCTCTTCACTCTTGACTGGTGGCATTTAGAGTGAGGTCCTACCTTAGGAACATTATGGATGCCCAGATGGATACTCCAAATGGAAGTAGGCTGTCATCTTCACATTGTGGCTCCTTTCTGCTTCTTCCTTCCTCAGGGTGATTCCCTTAGCCTCAGCTCAGTAGGTGTCAGATTTTCGCCCACCCTCCTTGCTCCCACCCTAGCTGAGCCTCACCTTGGTGAAGTCGGAGGTCTTTTGTCAGGCTCTTGCTCCTCCCGAAGACCCATGTCAGCACTCCAACTGACCCTCCTCTGCCACCATCTCCAGCTTGTTACCGAGTCTTTTGGTCTCTGGTCACTTAATACCTCCGTGCTGTCCAGCCCCCGCCTATGAACCCTCAAGCCCTTGGCAGACCTCCCCTGTGCCGGTGCATCCCACATGGGAGAGCAGAGCTGTCACTGCAGCTGCAGAGCTGGCTCAGACAACAGCTCCCGAGGCAGGCCCTCCAGTCCCCAAGGGAGTGCGGGGTGCTGTCCACGGAAGGAGCTCTCGGCTGAGTCCCAAGGGCTTGCACCGGGGAGACCAAAACTGGCTTGTATCCAAAGTTTCATTTCAGCAAGCTTAGATGCTGATTATATATGTGTGCTTGTGTGTGGGTGCATGCATGAGTGTGTGCCAACACAGTAGAACATCTCTTTTAATTAACACTTTCTCTCCCTGAGCACCTGCTCTGACGATCTTTTGGTCTGCATGCTGTACCCGCTCTTGGGCACTCTCACACACATGTGAAAGCACATACAGACACACAGTTATTAAAACTCACCTCTCTCCTGAATAGGGAATGATTTCACTGTGGACACTTTTGGTAACTGTATCCTTATCTTATTTCTGGTAACAAAGTCTCTTTTATGTCTACCCCCAACAGGAAGCTTATAGCATGCATTTCATTCCAGTTCTTGTTTTTCAAGTAAATCCTGCCCAGATTTACTAGCTGTGGCTTTCTCACAGTAACTAATGTGTCTTCTCCTCCCTTCTTTACTGTCCGTGGTAGACTTTCTGAGTGCAGCGGGCTGTTTTCCCCAGAGTCAGGTGCCTGGTGAGCAGAAAGGTTAGACATTTATTGAGTGATGTAAGCAGCCCCAGAAACCCGCATGGCGGCTGCGGCATACTCATTGGTGGAGCCGTTGTGCTGTAAACTCCACGGTTCCTGTTGCCTTGGCAGAGGCCACGTCCTGAGAGCTGTCAGCCTTGGATGGTGGAATTTTAGGATTTTCTGTTATGTGATATAATTGTTTTCACTTGAGGCACTGAGCCCCCTTGAAAGTTTTCACGTGGATAAACAATCAGCCATGAACTCTGCCTCCTGAGATGGCATCACTGCCCCGGGGAACGGCCCCAAGCCAGGCATCAGATGCACTAAATTTCTCGTTCTCCATTGAACTCTGTGTGGGTCCTTCTGTCTGTAAAACCCTGAGATGAGAAAGTGCCTCACAGATATATTCAATAAATATTTGCAGAAATAGATGGGAGATGCAATTCTGTCTTATTTTGTATGCACCAAATAGCAACCATTTAACTGTTAACTCTGTTTTAATAGTGCCTTGAGATGAATTTAAGAAAAACACACTTCAATGTAGCGTCACTGTCATACAGAATGGATGATGATGGTGCTTCATTGGTGCGGAGACACATTCCACCAGTTGGGGCAAGAGCACATAGGAGACACTCGACATCGTCTTTGTGTTTACACACATTTATCTCTATACATAGCTGTGTATTTGCAAGATGTGTGACACTCTGGGAATGAGAGAATCATCTTTCTGAGTTATAAAACACTTCCATTTATTTAAAATAGAGAAGTTGTTAATAGCACCCTAAGAAATTTAACCTTCTACCTCATTTAGAAATCATAAAAGTTTTATGATATTTTTAACATCAAATGAATTTACTAAAATTATAAAAAATTTATTATTATAGCCCTATAAGTATTTTAACTGCATAGTGGTATATATTGATGTAGTACATATGTGTTTTTGTGTATATATAAAAATATATAAATAATATTCATATATAATATAAACATATTATATATATAATATACATGTAACACACATTTATGTAAAAATAATGTGCATATATTTGGCTTTGTGTAATGTGATATATGTCATTTCATTTATAATTTACTTTTACCAAATAGTAAAAATAAAAATAATATGTGTAGTAAACAATTTTTGATACAATTCTAAAAATAGAGATTTAAAATTTGTCTAAGGCAAACTATGGAGACAGTGAAAAAGTCAGTGGTTGCCAGGGGTTGAGGGCAGGGAGCGATGAATAGGTGGAGCCCCCAGGATTTTGAGGGTCATGAAATTACTCTGTGGGAGACCATATGATCGCTCCACATCATTACACATCGGCCTAGACCCACAGAATGAACCACACCAAGAGGGAACGTACGGTAAGCTCTGGACTTGGGTGATTATAATGTGCCAGTATAGGCTTACGGATTGCAACAGATGCCCATTTTGATGGGAGACGTTGAAAATGGGGAAGATTGTACACGTAGGGGGCCAGCAGGTACATGGGAAATCTCTGTACCTTCCTCTCAATTTTGTTGTGAACCAAAAAGTGCTCTAAAAAAACAAAACCTTTAAAAAAAAATCTATCTCTTTTTTAATTATGTTTCTTCAGAGCTCAAGAAATAACATTTTAAGTCCATTTAGAATGTATTTGAATCAGATTATATGGCCATTTCGATTCACTTATACAACTTTAGGACTTTCGCGGGCAGAAGACACTTTGGGCTCCATCAGCAGCTATCAGATGACAGTTGCATCCACAGCCCTCGAATGCAGCCCCAGATGTGGGCAGACGGCAGAGGCCCTCTGAGGGTGGCCCAGGTAGTGTGTGCCCAGGCCTCTACTCTGAGCGCAGTTGTCCTCAGAGGGACACGCAGCGGGACAACCTGAGGCAGAAGCGGGAGGCGGCATGTAGCTCCACTTTTGGCTGCTGGAGACTCCGTTCAGAGTCTCACTTGAGCAACAAAGGGGAAGAGCGGTGTCCCATCCTTTCTCCCCAGGTCTGCTGTGATTTGTTCTCCTCGGGGACTTTGCCCATAGACAACCTGATGGACACGGACACCGGGGGACTAGGGCACTCTGACCCCTTGAGGGCACCCGGTCAGTATCTTCACCTGTCGAATGACACGGTGATACGAACGCACCTTTCACCTCTGTAAGTACAGTATCCTGTAAAGGAAATGCCAAGCTTTACGCTGGGAGGGCTCGACAATATGAGCTGTGAGATCTGGGGAGAAATGTTTCCATAAAAACAGCCTGTTCTTCCTTTATTCTAAAGATGACAAACACTGAAGCCACTCACCCCAATTCGTGGAGCCCTTGATAAAGGAGACAGAACACAGCGTACGGAAGGGCCAGGTGTCCACTCCAGGTGCAGCTGGTAGTGTGAGGACACGCGATAGACTTTTAGGATTTCTCTGATTTTGCCCTTCGGGATGAAAATGAGACCACGTCCAGGGCAGCCTCAGCGAGGCAGTGCTTCCCGGGGATGTCTGACCCAGCTCACACCTCGGAGGTTCACACCAGCCATTCTATTCCTCGTAATGACGCCGAATGACCCAGTATCTTGTAAAATGAAATTGAAATCTGCAGCGAGGCAGCACTTCTGCTATTAAAATGATTTTTTCTTTGTAATGGAGTGCTGCCAGTCCAACCATTTGTGAATTGCAATTAAAATCTGAAGCCGGCAGCACTTTTGCAATTAAAACTGGCATTTTTAAAAAAAAAAAAATTCTGTACCAATCTAGATAATTAGATAGGAACTAAAATGCCCATTTATTACGCATATGGACATGTATGAGGAAATAATTTGAAATTTATTATTCAAGATATTCTCCTTTTAACGAGGATTATGCTAAATGCTATGGCAAAACAAATTGTTTTCATATTCCATACAATTGAACCCAGTTTAGAGAATTGATATTAGACATTTAGTCACCAGTGTTTTTTTTTTTTCTTTATTTTTGCCACCTCCTGTTTTTACTCTGTTTTAACAGTAAGCTACAATGGTGCCAAAGTTGTTAGAATACGTATAAAAAATGACCATTATCTATCTTAGGGCACAATCATATGGGGATTTTAATTTGTAACCATTTAACCTCACTTTCTCAATCAGTTTGCAGTACAATTGTGATTAAACTCTGCTAGTGAAAAGTTTCAACAAACTGGAGAATTATCTTCATTCAGTAAAGATATCTGAAAGTGAAGTTCTCAAAATACCTCCCAGAAAGTCTATGATACGACAAAGAACCAGTGAAAACCCTCATGATGAATCCTTCCTTCCCTGGTGACGTTTAGTCTCCAGTCAGCAAGGAGCAATGTTGAAAGTGTTGCTGTTGGTCGCCATCCTTAGGGTGTGATGAAAGGTGGGACTCAGTTTCCTGATGACCATCTTTGTAAGGATTTAGAAACATCCGGGTTAGTGGGTAGTGCACGTTCATCCGCACATAGGTGCATCCACGCTCTGAGTCATCAATGCTTGTGCAGAACTCTGTAGAAATTTGACTTAAACTTTGCATTTTTACCTGGTCCTTTCTCTTCATTTGACTCCCTCTGCAGATGAAGTCATACTGTAAGTGATTACTTCTTGGTGTCTAGTATTTGAAAAGTAATACAGAACCAGGATGTCTGAAGCTCTGTTGTTAGTGGACCAAACTTTAACCAGGGCAAAACCATGCTGTCGGCCTTCCTCACCAAAGGCAGCTTCTCCACTTCCTCTCTAACTGGAACACTGCGCTCTTCATTCTCTGTCTTCAAATATCTGAATTTGCATAGTGTTCTAGAACTCAGTCGCAGGGTGTCTTGGCCTTTGGGTCTCCGTTTCCTTGTTTGTGGTGAAGACACAGACCAGATGCTCCCAAGCTTTGCCCTGCTTCCACCCGCCTGTGATTGTGTCTGAGTGTGTTAACTGGTCACTTCCCGAGCGAGTGAGAAGCCTGAGTGACGGCCAGAGACACAGGTCTCATGCTCCTCATGAGTAGAATTTTATCTGTTTTGTACATTTTACAAAGAAAAAAATATTTAATAATAGATGTTCCCAAATAACCCCACATTAAACCACTTAGATCATTGAGTTTCCAGGTGCATTTATCACTGGGGAGTAATTAGGAACAGAAAGCTGGGATCTATTGGAATTGGACAATAAAAGATGCAAAGCTAAAGAAGATGTTGTGAAGAAAACAAAACCTAAGGCAATAGGCAGTGGGGACCCGTTAGTAATAGTCTACAGCCAATAAGCATGTCCCCCACATGAGGGAACTAGTCAAAATGAAGGTTTCAGAACTCAGAATGCCATGGTTGGCTCACTAGCTCGATTAGCACCTGATGAAAATGCACCGTGCAGAGCACACGAGGGACGCTGTCTGGTCCAGCCCTGCTCTACAAGCGCGAGATCCACTCCCAGACCGCTGACCCGGAGGAGCATCTCTCTGCTGGGCAGCTGCTCTCTGTGACAGTGGCACGTAGTACAAGCATTTTTCACTTTAGTTATCTTATCTTGCTCAGAATTTACAGAATTAGAAATACAAGGCATAATGGCGAGAGCACTAATTCCCCGATTTACTAAATCTGTACGTTAACATCAAAATAAATAGTGTGGTGCCTAGTTCTTGTTTCATCATTTTCACTTTTGTTACTACAGAGACGTCTCCAGGTTCATATTTTTAGCTTATATTTTTATTGAGAGATAATTCACATACCATAAAATTCATCTATTTAAGGTGTACTATTCAGTGTTTTTATGATATTCACAAAGTTGTGCAACTATAACTCCAATGTAATTCCAACTCATTTCATCACCCTAAAAGGAACTCCTACCCCTTAGCAGTTGCTCCCCATACCCACTCCTCCAAGCCTCAGCCCCTCCTAATTTATTTTGTCTCTATGGATTTGCATGTTCTGGACATTTCTCATAGATGGAATCCTAAATGACTTTTATGTCACTTCCACTATTGCTCTACTTTTCCTGAACGTCTGGTTTGATTTTCCAGATCTTTCCCCTCTCCTCTCTGAGAAGTCAGCACTGTTACTTTCTCTTGTTGGTCTGGGGTTTCTCCAGAGCTGTTGCTATCCACAAGCTCACCCCATCAGCAGTTTGCTGGTGTTCCTCTGCCAATGTGTCTTCTCTGTTTCTAACATGTTCCACTGAAATTCGGGTCTGGTCCAGCCTGAAAGGCAACTCGTCCTGTCTGTGGGCTATGTGAACACCCTCCTGGTCTGTAAGGGATCCCAGGAACTCTGGCATCCCCTTGGCAAGGCTGACCCCGAGTCTCTGCAGAATACCACTCGACTATTCAAAGCCCATCCTTCTTGTAAAAGAGACTAGTCATCCATAAATTTCTATCCAAGCATCCTCTTTGCACATATATAAAATTTCAGAGCTTGATGGAATACGAAGTATGGGGAAGGAATATTTCTTCTCCTAACAGAGGCAAATAATTAAATCCAAGTATGGGCACCTTAGCACTGCTCAGGGTGTTCTCAGTGAGAGTGCCCAGTGATACCTACTTAAAACAAAGGCTTGTCTTCATGCTTTCTCTTAAGGAAAATAAAAGAGACGATAAAGGAATCGGAGCACAGACAAGAGATGCACGTCTGTTTAAACCTCTGAGGCTCGAGTCTTTCTGGGATTTGATGTTAGTGCATTGTAGATGCACCATACTCATCAAATTTCTATCGATACTAATTTACTAATATCAATAATAATCTGTTTCCCAGTGGATCAGAGTTCCCCAGCAGGGCGCCGGGCTCCTGATGGCTCCCTGAGCTCTTCAGCGTAGGTGTCAATAAAACTGACTGCCGCTCTCAAGCTATTGACAGTTATTAAAAATGACCTTGATGTAATTTCATGCCTATCAAAACAAGGACCATATGCTAAGCATTATGAGAGCTCGGGTGAAGGAGAGCGCCGACAGCCTGGAGCCAGTGGGCGGCGGCTGCTCCATGTCCTGACGACTATTGGTTTCCTTAGGCTCGCCTTCCTGCTTTCCCTGGAATACAGTCTGCTCCTAGGAGGGAGGCACCTGCTTTCCAAAGGGCTTAATTGGAGCTGTTTGGAGCCCTCGGGTGTTTTGCAAAGAGCTGTCATAGCAAATCATCTCAACAGCCAATCTGGTGAAAAATATCATAAGTACTGCTGAGACCTATCAGTCCATGGAGCACGCTGGTCAGTATGTCAGGACAGGGGACAACAGGGCAAGAACACTCTCCCGGTGTCCTACTTCCTTGCAAGTGCAGGGACCTGGCCCATTTGTAAAAGTCTGCTTCCCTCTATAGCCGCAGACCAGGACCTCGTGGCAGCTTTAACAGACGGCTCTTGTATGCACACTTGGAAAGCTATGGAGTGTGGATATTTAATAGCCAAACAGTTTACTAATAATTGTAGCTAACTCTGGAATGCATCCCCCTCTCTCCGTATGCACGGCATAATGGTATAGACAAGAATGGATAATGCTAGTCTAAACAAATCAATTTTTAAGAACACTAACTGCTTTCAGATGGACTCAATGGCTGTCCTTCTGTTGAGCGACCAGCACGTGGATTCTAAAATGCTTTGTGTGCTTCTGGTACGTCCTGTTATGGTGTGTCCCCACCTCCTCGGGTGGGGCTGTTCACAGGGCAGGGGCCAGCCCACACGCCGTGAAGCTTTCATTTTCAAAGGGAACATATTCTTTATAAAATAAAGTCCCTGAACCTCTTGCTTCAGCTAAATCCTGAGCTAGTTCAGGTTCTTCTCTTCCTTCTTCATAGGCATCTCTGAAGAGAATTGTAAAGATCCTTCCAGGAATTTTCCCTAATTTTATCAAATAATAATTTGTTCTGCTATAGTATTTTCAGTTGATAAGAGCGATGGTTTAGAGAAAATTCAAAACAGCATCTTATCAATGAGGTTTACAATTAATTGAGACTAAAAGGCAAAATAAACAGAACAAAACACACTTTATATTAGAAATGCACACCCAGGTGGTCATGTCAACAGAGTCTAAATATGAAAGGCTTGATTTTTCTGTTTTCTTTTTCTTTTGAAAATTATCCTTCTTTATAAAATTTGAAGTTTCTTGGTTTTTGATTTTTCTGGAGTGGTGATGAAGCCCAGCATGTGTGTGGCGCTCTCACCTCTGTGATCAAATCAGATATTTAAGGAGCATCGAATAATTGGCCTCATGAATTTGTTATACTCGCGGAATAAAATACAACCGACTAAAGCGATGGGTGTACGGTCTTTAGACTGATGTCTGTCTATCCATCTCAGTGATTCCCAAACTTTTACTTTTTTATGGCATGACATATGTAGAAATTAACAATATGAATTATCAAATATAATCATCATATTATCCTAATATGACATATCAAAGTAAACTAGAAGGAGTCAGGGCCTGTTTGAAGCCTTGCAGGAGCTGGCTCGGCTCCTGGGGTTGCCAGTTTGAGTTGTACTCTCTTCAGCTAAGAACTCAATGACAGCCCTCTTTATCTGTGTATTCCAACAAAATCATGCACTACTTCAAAATCCACTCCCAGGTCCACTTCCATGACAGCCTCATTTGGGGGCAGCTGAAAAGTCTCAACCTGAATAACTCAGGACAATTGATACCTGTGGCTTAATGCTGTAATGAGCAGCATCCTGAGTCATAGGAGCCATGGATGTGCTGTGTTGGTTAATTAATCACATGTGTTCTGCTATCTATTGCTGCCAAAAAACCAAACTAATATATAAAAAACAAAACATAGTGGCTTAAACAATGTCAATTATTTTATTATCCCCCACAGTTTCTAAGAATCCAAAACTTAGGAATGACTGAGCTGGGTGGTCCTAGCCAAAGGTCTTGCGTGCAGATGGTATCCAGAACTGAACAGAAAAGAACTAGGCGAATGGGGTCTGGCCAGGTACCACTCTCTCTTCATGGGGTGCTGGGACCTCTCAACAAGGTCTTTCCGCATGGGCTAATTTGGGTATGGAGGCCTCAGGGTGATGGGAATTCTATCAGCATGGGGCTCCAGGGCCAGTATTCCAGCAATCCAGAACTGTGGCCTTGGCTTTTATGACCTTGCCTGGGCAGCCAGGCCACATACCTACACCATGCTGTTAGTTGACCATTACTATACTTGACCTGAAATTTAGGGGAAAGAAGAAACACTCCCAACTATAGATGGACAGAGGGTGTCAAGAAATGTATGGACTTGTTTTAAAACTGCCACACAAGGAAATGGTAAACGGCAGTATGAGCAAGCACTAACTCGGAAGAGAAGCAAGTGAAATGGGCATCTTAGAACTTGGAAACAGGTCTTCGGCAACGTGTCTGAACAAGATGCCCCTCATCATGTCCCCCTTATCCTCCTTAACAACAATTCAACATCCATTCATGCACAAAAGTGCCTCTGTGGCAGCTGTGGGATCCAGGAGGAGTCTTGCCCACCTGTGCTTCATGTAATAGGTATACAGACCTCGATCACGGCTGAGGACCTGCAGTGGCCTGTGAACTGGCCCCAGCCCCTCTCAGCTGTGGTCTAGGAGCTCCTGGAGGACAGTGCCTTAGACAATCATCCACAATGGAGAGCTTCCTGGGAAACCCATGAGTGCAGTGGAGCAAAAAACTCAACATTGGAGGAAAAAAATCTGATTTGGGGTGCATTGGAGATACTAAGAGGAACAGTTTGACTTTACCCGAATCATGCCTCCCCCAGGGTGGCACAGCTCAGGACCAAGAGAAATTTTCTCATCTGGTAATTACTCCTGCAGGAAAAGTGGGAGCATGTGAATGAGCACCCAGCCTCCTCAGCTGTGTGGGATGCTACCAAAGAGGCTTATTTCTTTCTCACCCCAGCCAGAGTACAGAGTCATGAGTCGCATGAATAAGGAAGGGAAAAGACTGGGAGACTGGCAGATGGGCTCTCAGAGGGCGTTAAAGGGACATGGATACTACAAACTGTATCACAGACTCCATCAGGAAGCCCACCCATGAGCCACTGGAGAAGCCTCCTCTGCAGATCTCCCCAAAGGGCCCACAGGTACCCCTAGCATTCCACATACTTCACACACACACACACACACACACACACACACACATCCTATGCCTGGTTCCCTGTGTGTGCTCCTGATGGCAGTGAGAGTGCGGTAAGGCAGACGGCTACTGAGCATACACAGGAAGCTGGCCCAAATATTTGGACTGAGGAGAAAGCACAAACTTGAGATACAGCTCTGCCCTTGGAAAAGCAAAAAGGAAGTGTCAGCACCCACACTGGTGTGTTGCAGGATCAAGAGAAAGCCTACAAGCTTAAAAATTCTGCTACAAGTAGGAGCAAGAAGCATGGAGCATGCATATCCACAGAAGGTCTGAGAAAGCCTCAGAATCCCTAACATGGCTTATAGAATGGATTTCTCTCCCTAAGACAGTTGAAAAAACTAGGGAAGGTGAATGCTACTCCAAATGGGGAAACAGCAGTGCAAAGAATTTCAAGGATCAGGAAAAATCAAGGAAACATGACACCACCAAAGGATCACAATAATCTTCTAGTACTTGATCCCAACGATGTGGAGCTCTATGACTTATTCTTAAAGAATCCAAAATAGTGGTTTTAAAGAAGTTCAGTGACCTACAAGAAAATACAGAAAGACAACTCAATAAAATCAGGAAAAAATGAGAAGCTTAACAAGGAGATAGGAATCATAAAGAATCAAACAGAAATGCTGGAGCTGAAGAACACAACGATTGGAATAAAGGGTGCAAAAGAGAGCATCAACATCAGAATGGATCAAGCAGAAGAAAGAGTCTGTGAGTTAGAAGACAGAAACTTTGAAACTATCTAGTCAGAAAAGAATGAAAATAAAAGAATACAAAGGAGTAAAGAAAGCCTATGTTATCTATAGCACACTATCAAAAGAAATAATCTGAGAATTATTGGAATCCCAGAGGAGAAGAGAAGAAAAAGGGAGCAGAAATCTTATTTAAAGAAATAATGGCAGAGAACTTCTCAAATCTGGGGCAAGATTTGGACAGCCAAGTTCCTGAAGCTTATAGGTCATGGAGGGAACTGAAATTCCAGCTCTTACACTGTAGCTCAGAGGAGGGATAAACAATACAAAATGAAACATATACTCAGAAAATAACATGGGAAAAGTTAACTGTCAAGTGACATCCATACCACACTGAAGCAAATAACATGCCTGCAGAAACGTCTGCTTGAGTAAGACGAGAAGAAATATCATGACAGCAATATAAAAATGTCTACAAGTTTAAACAAAAGGCAGAAAAAGAAGAGATAGGCAAATGTTTACTTTATAAGAAAACACAAGAAATGGAAAGAATCAAATGCCTTAAGACTACCTCATAGGAAAACTCGATTAGAGTGTGGATCCAAGAATCCACAGAATAAGGACTCAAATACAAGATGAGAAAACAAGATAAAGAGGTGAAAAGGGGAATTTTAGGTCTGAAGAAATGAGTCACTATCAAAGAAACATAAACACAGAATGAATAAATATATTAGGAACAGAATAAACATAGCTAAAATTACATAATTTCAGTGAGTGAAGATGACGATGACAGAGGCAAATAGATGTAGGAAATGAAGATCATCTAACAAAAGGATAACTGTTGTTTCTGAAACAGAAGCACTAACCTGTGATTCAGAAACTATACTCAAAGATATGAGAATTTCTCTGAAGATAATAAAGAACTGTTTCTGCTGATAAGAAAAATAGATCATATTCCAAGAAATATACGTCACTTACAAAATACACACCACATAAGCATATCTAGTAATTCTATAGAACTTTAAGAATAAGAATATAACATTTAGGTATCCAGACAGAAAAAAAAAATCAAATTAACTACAAAGGAAAAATATGAAGTTGACTGCAGAATTCTCTATCACCAAAAGAAAATGAAGCAAAATCTACACATTTTTGAAGAAATGACAGTTTGACCTAGGAATATTATATTGAGCCATAATGCCATTCAAATGTAAAAGTTATAGGTATTAAAATCCAGAAAAAGCTAATTTAATCCATCTCTGCCAATTAAATCTAAATATATCATTTAGAAATTTTATTTGGCTGCAAATACATGAGATCTGATCAATAATGGGTTAATGAAATAAAAAGTCCAGAGATGGGCTGACTAAGGCTTGCATTGCATCTTGAAAATAAATTCATTAATCCGGAATCCTTCTGTTTATCTGCTCGTCTATGCTAAGCATCTTATTACAGTCTTAGTGGTTACCTCAGGATCAAAAGATGGCTGCTGGGGCAGTAGCCATTGAGCTCATTTTCCAGAAAGGAAAATGAAAGGTCAAGGGGCAAATGTCAAGTAATTCAACATTATCTTCTAAGGACCTTTCCTGGAAGCCACAGAAGGGAAAAAAAGAAGGGAGGAACAAAGGAAGGACATTTATTCTGGTAACCTAGTAAGCTTTCCATTCTCCAACAACCCTGTTACAGACGAGCTATCCTTTCCGACTCCCCCTCCCCTGGCGCCCTCTGCACAAGGCACTCTGGCCACGTTTCTCCCACTCCAGTCTCCTGTATAACTTGGCCTCATCTCAGGCCTCACTTAAGCAGCCTTCTCAGCAGCTTTTGGTGAAGCGGCCCTCTTCTCCTCACAACAATTCTCTAATGGGCTTGGGGACCCGTCCCCTCCTTATGTTCTCCCAGTCTCAAGGACCATGCTCTCCCAGCCTTTCATCTGGGTATTCTCTCCTCAAATTTTCCATTTGAAGCGCCAGGTTTTCCTCCTCAGATCTCTTCTCTTCTAAATCCATCTTTTTTTCTCTCAACAATTAACAATATGATATGATTCCAAAATTTATCACACCAGCCCTGACCTCTGCTTTTTTGAACCCCAGACTCATTGATCCAACTGCCCACTTAACATCTCCATTCGCTCTCCTCACAGGCCTCTTCGACTTAATAGGTAGAAAACATTACTCTCCTTCTCCTTCAACCCCCCCAAAAATCTGTTTCCATCTAAAATTTTAATATCTTAATTAATAGTACCACCACTCCCCTATTCTCTCGTAAAGGTATTTAAATTTTTTCTCTCTCAGTCCACAGCACATCCAATGCAAATCCTCTCAGTTCTGCCTTGAAAATACATTGTAAGTCTTCCCCTTCTACCAGCCCCGTCTCGGTGGCCCTGCTGTAAACAAGTGGCCGCTCTTCATGCACGCATACCCCTCCACACTGCTCCACGTGGCAGCTATGCCCTCTTGCAATGCTGCCGAAGCTGTTCAGTGAACCGAGAATGGAATCAAATTTCTCACCCTGCATTACCAAGCGCCAAGTGGTCTGGGGCCTGCCCTGCCTGGGACCGCTTTCTGCTGCTGCTCACCCCCTCACTTTCCCGTTGGGCCATGTGGCCTTTCTGCTGTTGCCAGAGCAGCCAGACCCATCACTGCCTCGGGGCAGAGTCCTATCTGAATTTCACCTGCTTCACTTTATTTGGGGCCCTTCGCAAATGCTGTCTGCTGTGTCTTTGGGGATGAAAGTCAGGGAATATCTACCTAAGGATTCTACCCAGACAGTCAGTTTCTGTGCCTTCACCTTGCTGTGTTTTCTCTCAGCCTGCTTCTCATGATGAGATAGCGTGCTGTGCTCTCACTTCCTTCTCGATTTGTTTCCCTCCCCACCAGGGTACAAGCCATGTGAGGGTGGGATCTTCTCTCTTCACTCTGTCCCCCAGCTCCTGGCAGGTGGTCACATGTCCCCACGCATGCAAGAAACTGAAGGAGAGAGCAGAGCCACCAGTCCATCAGCAAACTTTCATCCAGGAACTGGTAATTGGTCAAGTACTGTTTCTTTCATCTGGACAAAAACATTTACTAGAATTACAGAGATGGAAAATCATGAACCCCGGGTTAGACTGTTTTGTCCATAATCCCCATTTGGCTTTTGGAATGTGATTTAAACTTAGACTTTTCTTCTAAGGGGAAGCTAATTTTACCCATCTTACCATAGTACTTCAAAGACTGGTGGAGATTAAAGGCTAAGAGTCTGTTTTCTAGATACTAAGTGTCTTTTATCTTAGTACCTTGATATTTTGAAATTTAGCTTGGTGAAAAAATTAGTCTATTTAGGAATATTTACATGACACTTTACTTTTGTAGCTGTAACTTTTGGTTACAGCTACTTGGAATGGCATGGTGACGTGGACAACTCAGAGAGCCACACAATCCAAAAAACTGCCTGTGATTGAACAGACGTCTTAGAGATATTTTCCCTGAATCATGGGAACTCCTGATTTTGAATGTGACTCGGTCCAGTCCTTGCTGAAGAACCACAGTGAGTGAAACAGCGAGCTGGGGGAGCCATGGCTGGCACAACGATGAGGGATTCAAGCTTGAGGGAGCTTGGGGCTCAATGGGAGAACCACATTTCACATCAGGAAACTGATGTTTTGTGGGAAATAAGCTAGATGGAATCCTTAGGAGGGCGTGCTGCTCCAACGGCCTCTCCTGTGCCAGAGAACTGAGGCAGCACTGGAGTTTGGGGATGGAGAGAAAACCTGAGCTGCCCAAGGAGAAAATCAGACAGATGGATGGAGACAAACAATATAAACAATATGTTATGTGTTTTCTAGCTGGCCCTGATGGTCTAGTGGTTAAGATTCGGCGCTCTCAAGGCCACAGCCCAGGTTCATTTCCTGGGGAGGGAACCACACCCCCCCATCTGTCTGTTGTCAGACTGTGATGGCTGCATGTTGCTGTGATGTTGAAAGCTCTGCCATCAAGATTTCAGATACCGGCAGGGTCACCCAGGTGGACAGGTGTCAGTGGAGCTTCCAGATGAAAACAGACTAGGAAGGAGGACCTGGCCACCTACATCTGAAAAATTGGCCATGAAAACCCTAGGAACAGCAGCAGAACATTGTCTGATATGGACGGTGCAAAAAGACTGGGCAGCGTTCTGCTCTGGTATTCCTGGAATCGACTCCACTCGCTGGCAACAAGTGGGTCCTCTAGAATGAAAGCCCCATAAGGGCAGGGACTATTTCTGACTGTTCACCATTGGATGTTCGCCCTAAAATGGGGCTCAGGACAGGTTGGTACTAAATACTATTTGATGGATGTCATTTTCATAAGTGAAAGACAATAATGGGATATAAAATTTGAATGCTGTTTATAATACAGATAAAGTAGCTTGGGGTATTTTATTCAGTGTTTCTTTAGATGTTACCTTTATAATAAAGAATTGTATTTGCTAAAATGTATTCAACAATCTCATTTTATATTACATTTTGCAAATAAATAATTAATATATTTGGCAACAGTTGACTTTTATTGTCTTTTCTTCTTAAGAAGAATTCATATATATATGCATATACATACACACATACATATATAGTCATATATCAAAATGTCACTTGCTACTGGAAATAGATGGCATATATTAAGAATTCTAATCAGCTTGTCAAATGCTATTCATTAGTAAACAAGAGAAGGACATTTTTGGCATAATAACGTGATACCTGTTTTCCATGTTTGTGGCTTAAAAGCAAGGGTGTTGGGGTGAGATTGTGTTTCTTGATAATGGCCTGTGCATCATGTTTTTAATAAAAAGTGTAAGGTTCCATGTTCACCTTTCGTGATCCATTTTGTTGCCTTTGTCTGCATCCATCTAATACTTCTTGAATAAATAAGTGAAATGTTGGATCTCAAGTGTGATTGATAATTTGTCTACATATGACTAATTTTCAAATACATCTCAGCCAAAGCCTCACTTGGCCCACTGCATCCTGATTTCCTTCCTCTGCTCATGAATGAGAGAAAGGCATTTGTACCCTGCACTCGACATGATGGAGCCCTCCTACCTGCTCCTGCCTGCCAGAGGGGATATTTTAGCACAGCATTTAATCATCTTCATCCACACACATATGCATAATTTCATGCTCATGAAAACTCCAAACACCTCTGAAAATGAAGCCCCCCCCCCCCCCCCCCGCCGTCTTCTTAAAACCGGCCGAGCTAAAGCAGCATCAGCATAACCGTAAGCCAAGCCTGCTTTCGTCTCGGATCTGAAGCGAGCCAGGCTTTCTTACAACTCGGCATACATTTGCAAGGTGCAATGCCGCATGGGAAAAATTTTGCATGTTGTATTTATCATTTTTATCCTTAATGCCCAGAAAAGTATCTGAATGAACAACACATATTTCAATAAGAGAAGATGTTAAACTTCAGAGTACTTGTCAGTTTTCTTGCCTTCCTTGGAGAGAAGTGGACCCAGGCTGTTCTTGACACACACGTCTCACATTTCTGCCTGTGCTCTCCTTTTAGTGGAGAGGAGATTAAACTTCTCTTGCTTTTCTGTTTGAACCATAGGACATTCTTCTCTGGCTGTGACTCAGTGGATGAATGTGCACACCCTGCAGCTGCCTACCCAATCAGCATGCCCCTTCTTTTTGTGTGGAAAAGCACCAATTTTCTTGTGGAATCAATGTGTCTGTGATGGATAATTTCATGTGTGAACTTGGCTAGGCCATAATGCTCAGATATTTGGTCAATTAAATATATCACAAAAAGTGACTAGGTAATTTTTTTTCAAATCTGATTTAGTACTAGATTTAATTTGTTCTAGAATTTTAAAAGTACAGTTGTTGCATAGAAAAGAAGGAAAGAGAGAAAGTAAGAAAGGGAGAAAGAAAGGAAGGAAGAAAGAAAGAGAACAAAAAGTATGTTTTAAACAGCTGATTCAATGTAAACAAAAGGCCAATCTATGAACAGGAAGGCAGATGAGAATAAAAATTACTCATAATGAGAAGCATATTGACAAGGTAAAGGAATAATGAAAGAGAAATTAAGCAGGGCTAACATAGTATTAATCAGTATCCCAGAAAGTTGAAATAGAGACTAAAGGACAGCAAATAGTAATATTTACAATGATGACTAATATCTGTTCACCATTTTAAAGGTATTGTTCTAAGTGCTACAAATGCTTTAACTTATTTAATAATCCTGTAATGTTTATAATAGTTATAAAACGATAATATTTGTAAAATTATTGTCCCCACTTTAAAGATAAGGAGGCTGAGGCTGCAGAAGGTCGAATAACATGAGCAAGGTCATAAACTTCCTACTTCATAAAACCAGGATTTGGATTCTGAACGTCTGACTCCAGAACTTGGACGGTCAACAACTACGCCAGGCTATGTCTAATTATTCAATGGAATAATGGCTAAAAAATTTTCCAAAATCTTTGAGAAATACATTTTCTGTCAATTCTTTAGTAAATCTAAAACTGCTGTAAAATTAAAAGTTTGTTAAAGACATAAAGTAGACGTGACAGAAGTCAGGAGCAGAAATGTGGAAGGAGAGGAAGCGTGTGCAGTAGCTTCCAGATCTCTGCTTTACAAAGTGTGAAGTCAGGAGAAATTGTCTAAACATTTAACAATCACGCAAGTTAAAAGGTGATGATAGAGGAAATAAAGTTTACACATACACACACAGTTGGGTGTCACTTAGTGACAGAGACATGCTCTGAGAAATGCATCATTAGGTGATTTTGTCATTGTGCAAACATCCTAGAGTGTACCAACAGAAATCTAGATGGTATAGCCTACTACACACCTAGGCCGCATGGCACTAAATCTCACGGGACCATGTCGTAAATGCGGCCCATCATTGACCAAAACGTCGTTATGCAGCACATGACCGTATATGGGTGTGTGTATATAAATTACTTATAACGTGTATTATATATTTTTTAATTCAATATATTATGTTATGCTTATATTACATTACGTATATATAATATATATCATTTGCGATATATATGTATAACAGCTAAATCCTCATTTGTCACAGCAAAAATTCAATAGGCCATGTCTATATTAAACACACAAAAAAGTGTATGATAAGCATATTATTTAGCAATGGGAAGCTATCTACCAGAACGTAAGCCTGGCGTATTTGTAGGCGAGACCCTGCTGAGTGTTGGGGTGAGGCAGAGATAGCAGCCTTCCATTACAAGTCCTTAGACTACTTGATATATTTATTTTAGTAATGTGTGTTTTTATTTGGTTGAACCATGTAAAACTACCATTTGTGGGGATAAAGAGCAGTAGAATATTGCCAATTTCATGTATTTCTACTCAGTTTAATAACTTTTCAAGCAAACGCTTATATAGAAACGGATCCTGGGGCTCAGACTTAGCAATTAGCAATTCTGACATGTGAAACCTCTTCTGGCTTGAAGACGTGTTGTATTTCAAAACTGAGTTCTCACATCCCAAACTGAGTTCTGAGTAAAGAACACAACGGTACCGTTCTCTCTAAGTATTAACTGCTGTCAAAGCCATGTATTTCTCTCATGTTTCCCTTAAGAGTTTATCAATTTAAAAAATACTGCTGTATTATTATGATCCATACTTATTTTTAATTTTTGGATAATTTAAAAATTTAATTGAATGATGATCAACAGGTAGACAGAAAATTCTGCATTTTAATATGAATAAAATAATCCCATTCATTTCCGGCAACACCCTTCTCACAGAATGCACTCGATATGTTTGTATTGGGGAAGGACTGAGAGAATACATGATCAAAGTGCTCATCACAAAAATTCTCCAGGTTTGATTCAGACACTGCTTGTAACCATATCCTCTGGTCCGTTGTGAGTACCTGCGTGATAAATGACAGTCGCATTATTTTAAATTTAATTTATTGTTGTTAACATTTGCCTCTGAACTTAGCTATTCAATTTCAATTTTTAAATTATATACTTTTTGCATGCATCACTTTGGGTTTGTTCATTTTTTCCTTATTTTTAGCAAACTTCCAATTATTGATTTTGCAAAACAAATGTAAAAGTTCCCTAGAATGTTGTGGTTTAGCTCTTGAGTCTTCCTGTCAATTGCAGGTCAGATCCTTGGTTTGCCATGAGATACAGGCCTTCGCCACCTGCTGCTACTCTTATTTGCTTGCCAATCCCCCATCGCATTGCTTATGTTCTGCCCTTGAACAGATTTAAAATATAAGTGAGTATTTAGATACATATATTTTTTTGCTTCTGGGAGAAAAAGAAAAGAACAGTAGGGTGAAGTTGCAGGAGCAGGAGACCAGGGGCCCACAAACATGGGATCTGGGTCAGCTTGCCTCTGCCACTAACTCGCAGGGTACGTTCACACAAGTCACTTCCAAATACCTCAGTTGCTCACCTGTAAAACGAGGGTTGTATGTTGACAGTTGTTTAGTTTTCTGCAAGTGTCGAGGTTTTAAGATCCTATACATAGTAGACAGGCCCCCTCCATTTGTCTGACTGTGTAAGAAACTTACTGGACGTCCCACAGCAAGTTATGGACACTGCACCTAAACCCATGTACTTCCCACTGGAAGGCTGAAGCACGTGGTCTTCCCACTCAATGCACCATATGCCTTAAATTTCTTCTGGCACCTGTAGTGGTTCTGAAACTACATCCAGAACTCCCAAAAGTCATTACCAAATGAAGCAATCACATGTTTAAGAAAGTAGGCCTGTTATAGACCACACTTTATGACTGCTGGAATTACTCCCACATACAGCCAACCACTGGGTCTAACACCCCACTCCATCGACACGTTATAATACAGCCCTTTAACACACTATCACAAACTAAATTCCCTAACAACTTAATTTTAGCCCCTAGGCTCTCACTGGCCGGCTTCTTTTTAAACCATAATGACTGAATTGCAGACTGCTGATTAAATACACAGTTCATTGCGAATATAGTATTCACACATTTACCTTATAAGTAATCAGTGTTAAATGAAGTCTTTTATCCTCCTAGGGTCATTGTTGATTCATGTTTGATTTTGAATACACACATATGAATTTCCCAGCCTCCTCTTAAATCTTTAGTCCAGTTATGGAAATGCCTCAGAAAATCTGAAAAATGCCTCAGAATCTCTAACACATGTTAGAATTACTGACTTCACAAGGAGATCTGGTAATTAAACCCACGCAAATATGGTGGACTTCGGAAATCCACGAGACACGTTAAGTCTCACTGAGTTCCTATCTTAATTACTTTAAGGTCGGTTTCTGTAAATGATTTGTTATAATTTCTGACACTTGCATCTTTACTATATCAAGCATTTTGAACTAGAGAACGATGAAATTAATTGGTTGGTTTTCATAGATTTCAGTGAAAAAAATAAAACCCGTTGGTTTATAGGTGGTGGCATTTTTGCTGTAGTCTGATTTCAGGTTTGCAGTTGTGGCTGAATTTGTCACCAGGGCACTCTTCAAAAAATTATTTGGCTTTTAAAGAAACTCTAATAATTTCTAGATATATTTGTTCTTAAACAATCCACATGGTGAAATAGGACTACTAACTTCTCAGTTGTGTAGATGGTCCATAGACGTCAACCAGACAACAATTTGCATCTTTCAACCAGTTATTTACATGAAAAAAAGATGTGCCCTTTGCAAATGATAGCATTATGCCAAGCATACATCAGGGAAGAGGCGACTGGTTTTAGACACTTCCAGGAAAACATTTGAATCTGAAACTGGATTATGAGTCTTGGTCTCACAAGTTGAGCGCTTTTTTCAAAAACTTGGAACCATGGAAAAGTTCGCTTAGCCTAAGACTGACCTTAAACAAAGGTTTCACCAGAAAGAGGACCTCATCGGCTAAGGCTGGTGATTTGAATTCAAGTTCAAATCATATCGAATTAATGGAGGAATATAAAATTTTGTATTTATAACTTACCTAATATATCTGTTGCTTGTTTGCCAAGAATCCACTGCTTTAGGGATTTTTTTCCTATTTTTTTAATACAACATAAAGTAGGTACAAAGACAATAGATCTTCTCGCATCAGAGCATGTGTTTTGGAAATCACCTGCTGTTGGCTCTTGACTGACCTGTACCTTTTATTTCCCGACGTTCATTTTTTTTAACCAGAATAAAAGAGCACCCTGAGAAGCCTTCTCCGTCCTCATTGTGGTTTACCCCAGCACTCAGCGAACAGAGCAGGCTGGGCTCAGGACCTTCTGCTGCCAACACTGAAAGCAACAGTGTTCTTCCCGTTTATGTGTTTTGTTCTCTCCCGAGACGAGTTGCCCCCCATTCCATGGTGGTGGCCTCCCTGGAGTCAACAAGGCCACTGAGAAAAGTTGGAAACCAGGCTAGCCAGGATGGAGGAGCTAGAAAAATGCATGGACTTCTCAATGCACGCCAGTGCACATGAAAACATGCGGCCCCACACTGTACACAAGAAATAAGACATTGCACAATGTCCTGAAGTTTGTCGTCTTCCCAAATATGAACCATTCCTTAATCTCCCTGCCCCAGGCATGCTGCTCCCATCAGCGTAAAACTTCACATCACATCGTTTGTAGATGAGCTGGGTTTTTTCATAAACACTTGACAGTACCAACGAACTCCACTTTTTTAAGATGAGAATATCAGCAATGTCGCACAGTCCTCCCTATTCTGGCCCTCATTCTGCCATCTATATTAGAAAACTATCATAAACACAACGTCCAAGAAGGACATGTGGAATATTTTATGAGGTTATGCCTACTGACATATATGCTGTTACTTTCCAATGCTGCAGTTTTATTTTAACCCACAATTTAGACATTTTAATTGATTTTACAGTCAATATTTATCCATATTTACCGTGTTCTTTGTTAATCATTCCTTTTCTCATCGAGGATGGTTCTTCAAGTTTGTTCTTCTTTTTGAAATACTTACTCAGGTGTAATTTGACTGAAGATTTATTGATAAAAGCACACAACATTTTGTGACTCTGTGTGTGTCTGTGAATAATAGGTCTTGAAAGATGCATAATATTTGAAATAAAGTCTTACAGTGTATTCAAGACTAGGTAGGCAATTATGTTTTCTAAAAACATGAAATATTTCAATTTTCTGCTCTTAAAAAGTCAGCTGTCAGCCTGTCATTTCACTATAGGCGATCTATCTGTTCTTTGCTTTTTCTTCTCTTTTTTTTTGAAAATTGTCTTTTAGGTATATGGTAAATTTTACCCATTTTAGTGTACACCCAGTGAATTTTTATATACATGTTGTACAAGACCGCCAAGATCTAATTTTAGAATGCTTCCATCACCCTAAAAGGAAAATTTATATCTGTTTACAGTAACTCCCCACTGCTACACCCTGCCCTAGGTAATCACGAATCTACTTCTGTCTGTTTATGTTTGCTTGTGTGGATATTTTAAACAAATGGAATCACCCCAAGTGTCTTGCTTCTTTTCTGCTTCTTTCGCTGAGTGTGATGCTTTTGAAGTCCACCCATGTTGGACTTCATACATTCACATTGCCCAATATTTCCCATTGTCTGATGCATCACATTTCATTTATCCTTTTAACCAGTTATTTGGCATTCCGGCTGATTCCATCTTTTGTTTATCATAAGCAATGCTGCTATGGACATTTGTGTCCCAGTTTTTGTGTGGATGCATATTTTCATTTCTCTTGGCTATATACCTAGGAGTCAAATTTCTGGGTCATAAGGTTAGTCTACATTTTTAAAAACTACCAAACTGTTCTCCGAAGTAACTGCATCGTTTTACATTCCCATGAGCAATGCATGCGGGTCTCAATTTCTCCGCGTCTTTTCCAACGTTGGTCATTTTCTTCTTCCTTTATTATAGCCATTAGAGTGAGTGACAAATGGTGTCTCATTACGCTTTGATTTGCATTTCCCTGATGGCTAATGTTGTTGAGGATCTTTTCCTGTGCTGATTGGCCATTTGTATATATTCTTTGGAGAAATGTCTATTCAATTTCTTTGCCCATTTTAAACTGAGTTATCTGTCTTTTTATGTTGAGTTACAAGTTTCTTTTAAAATATATATTCTGAATACAAGTCCATTATCACATATGTGCTTTGAAATATTTTCTCCCGGTCTGTGGGTTGTCTTTTCACTTTTTTGATTTTGAAATCTTTTGAAACACAAAGTTTTTAGTTTTAAATTCATTTTATCCATTTTTAATTTTGTCACTTGTGCTATTGGTATCATATCCGAGAAATCATCGCTTAAACCAAGGTCATGAAGACTTATTCTTATTTTATTTTTCTGAGAGTTTTAACCTTTTGGTTCTTATATTTAGGTCTGTGATGCATTTTGAGTTAATTTTCGTGTGTGGTGTGAGGTAGGGGTCCATGTACTTTTTGTATATAGGTGCCCAATTACCACAGGATCATTTGTTTAAAACAATACAGAACTTAAAGGGAACTTTTTTTTTTCATTGGTACTCTGTGGCATTATTATTGCAGGCTACAATATTCTATGGGATAAGAAAATCTAGCATGGAGATTAACATCTAAGAAGTTTAATAGAGAGTGTTATGAAGATTAATCCTTATCACAGAAGAGAGAGAAGCAAGATTTGAGAGAGGAATGAATTGGGCTGTGATATAGAGATAGTGAAGTCCTTAGCTGATCCTATGGTGGTTTTGAAGCTGGAATGGTCTTTCAGTGTTGTCCTGAAGGGATGGACTTTATGCCCTCCATGTTAGCCAGTCATTGGGTACTGGCTATCCCTGAGCCCAACATGCTCATCAGCTGGGAGACTAGGTCCTTCAGACCTAAATGGGGGCTCTGGGTAGGGCAGCACAGCCACCAACAAAATCATCATAATGTAGTGAAAATCAAGTGTGGATTTATTTAAATTCCTCTTGCTTGTTTATTGTTGTACCTTCAGAGTTTGAGGATTTGTGTATTGTATCAATTCTGGAAAATTTTCATCCTTTAGCTTTAGAATATGACCTTTATCCAATTCTCTCTGACATTAGAGTTGTGTTAATCCTTTTCTTTTTGTCTCTTAGTCTCTAAATCATTCTTTCTGCTCCTTTTTTGTTTTATATTGTAATTGATAATTCTGATTTCTGCAGTCTTTGCAAGTATAATTCTGGTGGTGGTTGTTTCTGCCATCTTTCTCACAAGGTGGTTGTTCCTTATGTGTTCTGTGATTTTTCTATTGTGCGCTCATATTTTTAGAAACTTTATCAGTGGAAACCCTTTCAGGCCTGGGTTTATGTTACATTCCTCCAGAGAGCTTCTGCATTTCCCAGTATTGACTAATAATTCTCAAGGGATATAAGCTTTTTAAAATTCTTTTCTAATTCATCCACTGAGGAACTCACCTTAGGGATCCCACTTTTGTCAGAGTTTTTATTCTGACTTCAGACCTTGCATAGACATCATGATTTTGCATCTTCTGAACTAAACACGGTCCATCTAAACCCAAAACTGGGCTACCAGAGATCCATAATTGCCCCTAGAGTAATTCTTAGAATTCCTGTCATTTTTGTCTACAGCATTCCTTTCAAAGCTCCGTACTTCTTCATCTCCTCTGTCACCACCACAGCCATTTCTCACGTCTCTACAGAGATGAGTGCAATGCCCTCCTTACTGTTCCTTCCACTTTTTATCATGCCCACCTCCACCAATCTATTCTCCACACTGCATCCAAAGCAACCACTCAAAGGCAAATTAGATTATGTCAATTAAACTTTTAATGACTCAATCATGCAATAACATTAATTCCAAATTTTTCACCATGACCTACTCAACTACCCCACAGGCGGTGTGCTCCAGATACACTGGGATCTCTTTGGTTGACCAGGAAGGCCGGTCTCCACAAGCCTCTGGAACTTTG
>NC_091691.1:100285000-100372500 GCF_041296265.1 Equus caballus
TGAGCTCCTCAAATGCATGTGCCTATTCATGTTAGAAATGGATGTTCACTCTTTTACTCTCTCTCTCTCTCTCTCTCTCAATTTCTCTCTCTCTCTGTCTCCCTCTGTCTCTAGCTCTTCCTCTCTCTCTTTTTCTCTTTGTCCTGGCCGTATTTAATTCTAACTTCTATTTTTAGCTTAGATGCCTGGTTGTCTCTTTTCTTGCATGTATGCAACCTCTCTCTTCCTTTCAATTCATCTGAGCACTTACTTCGGGAATTGAGTATCAGCCTGAATGAATGGCCTTTCAGCCCAAAACTGAAGTGGAATGGGTTGTGCTCACTCCCCACAAAATGAAAAAATATTGACTTACCTTTTCCTTAGAAATGTTTTCATGAATACCAGGTGTTACATCAGGATCTGTTGCAAGCAAAGGTAAAACATGAAAGAGTCATTAAATTTTTATAAAAGCTCGATGGGAAAACACATTTATTGAGTTGAGTTTACCGGTGGAAAATGAAAAGAAAAAATAAATAAATGGTAGAAGTCATTGCATTCACGATAGGCTTTGAAATAAAGCACCAAACACAATAAAAGAGGCATAATTTTGCCAAGCTGATGGAATTATTAGAGCAACAAATTTGCAAGAAATTAAATAAGGTCATTTATACATCACATATGTGCAAAATTAATTACTTGTCATCCAAGATTTATTGAGTGCCAACTACCAACGAAGTGTTGTAGCAGCCTGGCAGTACCTGGGCCTCACAAGTTGGTGAAATTTCCCCCATACCAAAGATGATTTCTCACTTATATTTCCAACCATCTGCTGAACTAAGATAACATAAAAACATTCCTAGAACAAATCCCTAGAAGTGTTAGATAAAATGCTAGATAAAAATTTTTTAATTTCAATGCTGATCTTATAAAAATAAAGGAGAGTCTCCAGGTGCTAGCAAGAAGAAAGAAGTGAAAATCAAGCCCTCAGCATGAGAACTGGTTCTGGAACCCATGTTGGTGGAGGTTGGTGATGGTGGAGGTGGAGGTGATGGAGGTGATTATTAGAAGGTTTCATTGCTTATGAAGACACAGAAGATGAAGTCTTTAGCTTGCCTAGATGGGGAGTTGGAACTAAATTGCTTTTGCCAGAGCCCTCAAAAGGTTACAACTTTAGTAAAAGTGTTGACCAAGAAAAAGTACACCAATTGACTCAGAGGAGCCAAAGGAAAGTTTTCCGATCTTTCACCTTTCTGTGGGTGAAAACCAAACAAAAGATTCTTCTGAGAATCTGAAACCATTGATCTGAATCTCTCATGGATTGGACATTTGTGTTTATTCTACTCACCACGTTGGGAAAATATCATGATAATTGATACTGGGCCAATAATAACCTCATACGATCAAGTAAAAAAACCTTTCAGAGGTACATTTGCACAATCCACACTGTAAGTAATTGGCAGAGAAAAAACAAGCCCCTTTAAAAATGAAAACACAGTCAAAATTGAAAAACTCACTAGAAACCAACATAACACAGCAACATCCCAGAAGGCACAACCAACAGCAATAAAAAATCTATAAAAAAATTCTAAATAACAAATTAATAATCAGAAGAGACTTTTAAAGAAGAAGAGACTTCAGAAGAAGATTCCACTCTCATCACTTCTATTTGACGTTATACTGGAGATTCTAGGCAAAAATAAATAAGTAAGTAAGTAAGTAAATAAATAAATAAATAAATCAGTAAAAGACATCCATATTGGGAAGTATGAAGTAAAACTGTGAGAGCAACATGATCATCCATGTAGAAAAGCCAGTGGGGTCTTCCAGAAAGCAACTGGAACTTACAAGTGATTTTAGTAAGGTTGCAGGAAAAAGATAAATATACAAAAATCCATTGAATTTTTGTAGCCTCGAAATGAACAATTGGTAACTGAAATAAAAAATATAGTTTACAATAGCATAAAAATTAAGACATTCTGAGGGATAAATTTGACAGAAGGTACACAATACCTATTCACTGAAAAAGCTGCTGAGAGAATTTGTAAAAGACTTAAAAAATGGAGAGTTATACAGTGCTCCTGCATTGGAAGATTCAGTAGTGTTAAGATGTCAATTCTCCTCAAATCAGTTTATAGATTCAGCACATTGCCAATAAAAATCCCATCAGGCATTTTTTAGAGATTGCAAAGCTGATTCTAAAATTCATATGGAAATGCATAGGATCTAGAACAGCCAAAGCAACTTTTACAAGGAAAAGCAAAGAGGCTGGCCCAGTGGCATAGTGGCTGGGTCCGTGCACGCTGCTTTGGTGGTTCAGGGTTTGCAGGTTCAGATCCTGGGCTCAGATCTGTGCACTGAACATCGGGCCATGCTGTGGCAGCAACCCACATGCAAAATAGAGGAAGATTGGCATAGGCATTAACTCAGCAACAGCCTTCTTCAAGCAAAAAGAGCAAGACTGGCAACAGATCTTAGCTCAGGGCCAATGTTCCTCACACACACAAAAAATTAAAAATAAAAATACAAACATTAACTGATTTAAAAGTATTGTTATAAAGCTACTTTAATCAAGACAGTGTACTACTGCTGTTGAGATAGACAGATAACCAACCGAACAGAATACTTGTACCATATAAAAAAGCTAACTCTTGGGGCTGACCCCATGGCTGAGTGGTTAAAGTTCCACGTGTTCTGCTTTGGCAACCCGGGTTCACAAGTGTGGATCCTGGGTGAGGACTTACTCTGCTCATCAGCCACGCTGTGGCGGCATCCCACATACAAAGTGGAGGAAGATTAGCACAGATGTTAGCTCAGGGATAATCTTCTTCAAGCAAAAAAAGAGGAAGATTGGCAATGGATGTTAGCTCAGGGTGACTCTTCCTCATACACACACCCACCCACACACACACACACAAAACAGCAAAAAAACTAACTCTAAATGAATCATTGACCTAAATTTAAAGCTTGATACTCTAGAGCTTCTAGGAGAAAACATAGGAGAACATCTTTGCACCTTGGGTTAAGGAAATAACTTATAGATATTACACCAAATGCATGATCTGTAGAAGAAAAAGTTTATAATATTGGACTTCCTCAAAATTGAGAATTTCTTTTTTTTGAAAGACAGTGCTAAGTGCATGGGGAAAAAGGCACAAAATTTGACAAAATATTTGCAAAGCATATGTCTGATGAAAATATATTTATCTAGAAATATAAAGAATTCCTAAAAACCTGATAATAGGAAAACAAACCACCCAACTTAAAATATGAGCAAAAGATTCAGACAGTCACTTCATCAGAGAAGACATACAGATGACAAACAGGTACATGAAAAGATGCTTGATGTCACTAGCCATTAGGTAAACGCAAATTAAAATGACAAGGAAATACCACTACACACCTATTAAAATGGCTAAAATGGAAAGATCAACTGTACCAAGTGTTGGTGAGGATGTGGGGGAAGTGGAACTCTCATACACTATTGATGAGAATGTACAATGGGACATCCACTTTGGAAAACAGTTTGACAGCTCCTTAAAAATGTAGGTGTGTATCTGTGATCAGCTATTCTATGCTTAGGCATTTACCCAGGAAAAAGAAACCTTATGCACATACAAATACTTACCCGTGAATGGTCATAGCAGCTTTCTTTGTAATAGTCAAAAACTGAAACCAACCCAAATGTCCATTAAAAGCCAGTAAAATCTATACAAACAATTACTATTTGACAATAAAAAGCAACAAATTATTCACTTATCAACATGGAAAAATGTCAAAATAATTATGTTGATTGGAAGAAGCCCTACAAAAAAGTGCATACTTGTATTAGTTTCCTCTTACTACTGTAGCAAACACCTGCAAACATGGCGATGTAGAGCCACATGAATCTGTTGTCTTATAATTCTGAAGATCAGGAGCCTGACATGGGGCTCGCTGGGCTAATATCAAGGCATCAGCAGGATTCAGTTCTCCTGGAGGCTGTAGGAGAAAGTCATTTTCTTGCTTTTTCCAGCTTCCAGAGGCTGCTGCATCCCTTGGCTCATGGCCTCATAACTCCACCCTCTGTTCTGTCATCACATCTTCTCTGACTCTGGCTCTCCTTTCCTCCTTATATGGATCTTTGTGGTGACATTGAACGTACAGGATAACCCAGGAAAATCTCCTACCTCAAGGTCCTTCACTTAATCGCACCTGCAAAGTCCTTTTTGCCGTGTGAGGTGACATATTTACAGGTTCGGGGGATAGGGCGGGGATTCCTTTGGAAGGCATTCTTCTATCTACCACAAAACTTAAGATCCCATTTAAATAAATTCTAGAAAATGCAAACAAATCTGAAGTGACAGGAGGGAGCTCAGTGGTTGCTTAAAGTCAGAGGAGGAGATCTAAAGGGGGAGTGGGAGGGTTGAGAAGAGGGAGCTGTGTGGTGATCGCTGTCCTCGCCGTCTGATTGTGGTGATGGCTTCATTGGTGCGTATTTGTCAAAACTTACCAAATTGTACAAGTGAAAAGTGTGCAGTGTATTGTATGCCAACAATATCTCAAAAATGTAAAACAAATGTTCTAAGACATAAGAAAATTGATAGTTAATAAATCAATATATTTTTAGGGAAAAAAAGAAGATACAGAGAATAAAAACTTCTAGTACATAATAAATTCATTAGAATTGAATAAAAGTTCAATAGTGAGATTAAATATCACGTTGGACAAAGCCAAGAGAGAAGTAAGAACTTCAAGATATGGCATGAAGAAATTACGCTGTAGACAGCACAAAGAGGAGAAAGACAGGAAATATTACAAGAGGTTAAAAGAGGTGAATACGGGAAGGAAAAAGCCGAGTTTAGGGCCAAAACAGAAGAGAGAGAATAGGGAAGAGGCAACATTTGGATGCATAAGGACACAAACTTTAGATTCAAGAGGTACAGTAAGTCCACAAAAGATCGGGAAAGTAAATCCACGGCAAGACGCATCATAATAAAGCCACAGAAGCCTGAGCTCAGAAATAGGATAGAAAGAAGTCAGAGAGGAGAGCTCTACCAGGGACAATGATCAGACAGATATTCCTCCACAGAAACAATAGGAGGCAAGATCAGGATAGAAAATTCAACTGTCAAGTAATAATTTTATACACGGTTAAAAGGGTGAGAGAGAAAAGAACATATCACAAAAAGGCTGAGAGAATCTATTGGAACCACTGAAGACCTGCTGCAGGAGGAAGCAAATTGGACCTGGAAGGATGTCTGGGATTCACAAAGAAGTAGTGAATAAAGAAAAATGCTAACTATACAAATAGAGCTAAGGGGTATCAGTGGCACAAAGCAACAACAAAAGCAATTATGGCATTGAGGAGTATCCAACCGGACAGAACTGAAACACTAGAAAATAGCCCGCAATAAGGAAAGAGGTTCTAAACCAGAATAGTTGCTCAGGATGAAAGTAAAGACATTAATTTTAGTTTTACTAATCATGAATATGTGAAAAATGGTCATTGTTACTGCTAAAGATTACAAAAGTGATGAATTCATTTTAAAAGAATAGAAGAAAAAAAGAATAGCAAAATTCAATCATCCAGAAGAAAATACGAAAGAAATGGAGGAATAGAAGAGTAAATAAAAAGCGTCAAGTAGGAAAAGCAAGGAAGCTCAACGCCATTAGTCTCAGTAAATGCAAATGGACTCCATTCACTGTTTGACGAGGCCACCTCTTAGACTGGATTTTGTAAAACTTCAGCTATATGCTGTTTAAAAGAGACATAAACAAAACGTAATGACTCAGGAAATTGGTGGAGAAGAAAAAACGTGTGCTAGTGGTCTGTCGTAACTGTATGAATATCACATGGTAGATTTTAAGAAAAGAAGGACTGTGTAAGGCTGGCAAGTTCCGTGCATAAAGATGTAGTAAGATGTGTCCAAACTGATCAGCTTTGTATGTAAGCCTGCAGCGCCAAGGACACACGTTAGAAGTAGAACTGCAGGAAGAAATTGGCAAAAATAGTAGTCACCAACATATCAAAATTTCTGAGTCAGGTAAACAGTAATCATAAGAAAAATAGAAACTTAAATGTAAATATTAGAATAAAAGAAAGAGCATTAATTAGCTTAGCAAACAAGCCAAGAAGTTGAAATGATAACAAGAGTTAACCTAAAAGGATGAAATTAAGAAGTAATTAACCTTGGACAGGAAATAATTCAATAAGGAACGAAAATAAAATAGAGAGGGTCCACCTCATCAAAACCTGGTTCTTTAAAATGAGCAATAAAATGAGCAGGTTTGTTTAAGAAAGTGAGAAAAGGCACATAAAAATACATATATTTGGATTACAAAGGGAGTGTATAACTACAGTGGGAAGTTTTAAAAATTATAAGAAAATATAGCTCTATGCCATTAATTATGTAGAAAAGAAGTTATATATACTCTTTCTATATAAAGTTCCCTATATATAAAATTTTAATATATAAACTTTGCATATAAAGAACTTTTTTTATTAAGATTTTTTAATTTTTTTCCTTTTTCTCCCCAAAGCCCCCCGGTACGTAGTTGTATATTCTTAGTTGTGGGTCCCTCTAGTTGTGGCATGTGGGATGCCGCCTCAGTGTGGCTCAATAAGTGGTGCCATATCCGTGCCCAGGATTCAAACCAGCGAAACACTGTGCTCCCTGCAGCAGAGCGCGAGAACTTAACCACTTGGCCATGGGGCTGGCCCCTAAAGAATTTTTTATATATTATATTTGGAACTTTACATATGTAAAACATCATACAACATACATGTAAAATGTGAATTTCATACAACAATATGTATATATTTTAGGGAAAAATGGTCGTTAAGAAAATTGACTCAAGCAAAAATAGAATTCTTATTTTCTGTATGTTTAAAGTGTTTGATACTTAAAATTTTAGAATTATTTTTAATAGTTACTTACATTATTTTTTAGAAAAGATAACCCAGGTTTTGGCGAATGACGCTCAGGTAGATCACAGCTGTGATTCCGAGATGAGCTTGGGATCTCCTGGAACGGCAGGGACCTTCAGTCTTGGAGGATGGGGACATGAGCATGTCGAAGGTGTGGAGCTGGAAAGCAGGACAGAGTCCAGAAGGAAGGCATGTGGAGTTCTGCAAAAGCAGGGAGCGTTTTCAGGGCCCCAAGTAGCTCTGTCCTGGAGCAATTGTAATTCCAGTGGTCGTTTGGAGAAATAAACCTGAAATGTGGTGCCCCTGGAAGGGCTCTATGTGCTGAGGGATTTAGAGGTTGTCAGGGAAGCAGTGAAGAGCCAACGGGCAGTTTTAGGAAACAGGCGTGAAATGTCACCGCCTGTGTCTCTCGCATGATTCCTCCAGTCATCCTGCCTCTGCTGACCGCTCACGGTTTTCTGCTGTGGGAAAGTCCACGCTTCCTGTGAGGTTGTCCGGGAACGCGTCCGGGGGCTGATTTAACCACAACACCCGTCTCCTTCCTGCCTGCACGACCGGCTGTGGTCTCAGCCTGTCTCCCGGACCCGTGCAGGCATCCTGCCCTCTGCACCGGGGTGTCACAGGCCTTTGAGAAGAGCTAACACCCAGTTATACTCTATAGAGGATCTCACTTAATGCTTACAGCATCCCCGCAAGCTAGACCCTACTAATGTCACTGTTTCTCAAGGAGGAGGCGCGCAACCCCAAAATAAATCGGCCAGGTCACACAGGGATGCGGAGGCGAAATTTGAAACCAGAGAGTTTGCACTCCAGAGCCTGCGTGCTTGAGGGAGCCAATACCATTCATCACGGCATTAATTAGCCACCACGTCAACTGGTTGGCTTTACTATTATTAATTTTTTCCACGTTACTGCGTCTTAAGACTTCCAGAGAAAGTTTGCTAGAGTATTGTTTTGCAGTTCCGGCTAAAAGGAAAGTTCGTCTCTGCAAAGAAAACGTGAGCTCACTCAGAGCCGACTCACAGGCTTCCTGCCAGTTTGTTGTGGCACTTTTATCACATATGGGACATCGGGAGCTTGAACTTTGTCACCCCGCTTTAGCCGGACGTGGATGGATGAGATGTATAGAATGGTGAGGAGCAAATCCTGCTTTAGACACGTTTAGAGGGTACATTCATATTATAATTGCATATTGTGAAAATAAGAGACAAGACAGCTAAAGCTGGAAGAATTTGAGCAGCAAAATAAATAAGGTTGGCGGCCAGCCTGGTGGCATAGTGGTTAAGTTTGCATGCTCCGCTTGGGAGGCCCAGGGCTCACCAGTTCGGATCCTGGGCATGGACCTATGCACCGCACATTAAGCTGTGCTGTGGCAGGCGTCCCGCATATAAAACAGAGGAAGATGGGCCCAGATGTTAGCTCAGGGCCAGTCTTCCTCAGCAAAAAGAGGAGGACTGGCGGCAGATGTTAGCTCAGGGCTGATCTTCCTCAAACAGTAAATAAGTAAGTAAATAAATAAATAACGTATTGGATTATAACTCAAAATGTAAAATAAATATTTGAGTCTATACTGATATAAATAAATAATTGAATAAATTAATAAATGGAGGAGAAGAGATAAATATCTCATTCAGAAGAATTTTAAATAATTTCTGTCGATGCTCTGTCCACAGGAGGTGGAAGTTAACCCCCGACTCCTCAGACGTGGGTAGTGCAGAATGACTTCCCTCTAAGCAGTGCAGTATGTAAAGAAAGGAAACTCAGTGACCTTACAGTGGAGAAACCTGACAGAGCTGCCTCAGCCGGGCGCTCAGGGCCGCCGTCATCAGGTACGAGGCACATTGATAGGAGGTACCTTGATGTGGTGTGATGGGATTGGTGCCTTACTGCTGCGGTCTTCCTCACCTAAACCCACAAACCCCAGTCATGGAGAGAAACATCAGACAAGTTCCAACAGAGGGACAACCTGCACTGTTTCTGACAGTGTCACTCAAAACCATCAAGGATTTGTCATCAGAAACAGGGAGAGTCTGAGAAACTGTCACAGCCAAGAGGAACCTAAGGAGATGAGGACTAAATGTTATGTGGTGTCCTGGATGGGATCCTGGGACAGAAGAAGGACTTGGGTAAAACCTAAGGAAATATGAAAAAAGTGTGGACTTTAGTTAATAATGTGTCAATATCCGTTCGTTAATTATAACAAATATACCACGCAAAAGTAAGATGATAATAATAGGGGAAACCATATGTGGGGACATATGGCAACACTACTATCTTCTGAATATGTTTTGTGTCTAAATCCATTCCAAAACATAAAGTCTATCAAAGACAAACAAATAAAGAGAAATAGGCTTCACCTAAAATCCACATCATTTTAGAGTTCACCTTAGAGCCACTGCCACTAAGAGAAGTACTTTTATTAAAATTTTATAGAATTAGCTGAGAAAGGTGCTAACTTTATCTGCTAGGTAGTTTTAACAATGACCAAGTAAATTCTCAAATTTGGTTTAAAAACATTGCTCCCTGGTGGACATCCTCTATACCGGCTGCCATCTGAAAATGAATTTTCCCAGCTTAGTTTTAAGCACCTTGAAAATGGGAGTTTATAATGAAAGTGCTGACACAACCTGAATGAGAGCAGTGTGTGAATGCATTGCTATAATTTATAATGTCAGCCCATATTCCAAACGCTTTCTCAATGTACCATGCCTTGCACAAATAGGAGAGGAAGGTACTGCAGTGAATTATTGTGCAATTAATCATTTGACCATGAGGGATTCATTTACTAATTAAAAACGCAAAAAGAGTAAATTGAAATAACCAGTGACTACTAAATCACGTCTTCTGGAGCGTCGGGTGCATTCCAATAAATCATAGTGTATCAATCAGAGTCATACACTTGTGGGTACCTGTACTTCAGGATTACCTAAAACATCCCTTATGTGCGTGAAGAGTCTCTTCATATGAACACAGCAATTTACACATAGATGAATATATATCTATGTATCCATGTATCTATACCTCTATAGCTATATTTATATCCAGGTATACAACTTTGGATTCTATACAACAAAAATAGTCTAAGAAAATTAAAACTTGGAAGGAAAAAGCAAGTAATATAAAAAATAGAAGAGTATTGATATTATATTTAAGTACATGGTATCCTTACACTTTATTTCTCCTTACCTATACCATGATACTTATACCTGGTACTTACACTTGACACTTTGGTGCTTTTGATACATGTAAGCCCCTAGACATATTCACTAACCTATTCAACTACTACTTGCATCCTTTATTTCCCCTGATTACCCATTCTGAATACTTAAATAGTTACCAGCATAGCAAGATAGAATTAGAAAACTCTACAATTTTTATCATAGTTTTCAACTTTTCTCATGAGGAATTTAGTGAGGCAAGGTGGGTCAATGTCAGACAAAACTGATCATGACATAAAGCTCTCAGACGTTTCTGCAATCTTTGTGTTCTCAGTTAGCTCCTTTTCTCCCATACGCTAGGATGGGAGAGTGGAGGGAAGCTGTGCACCCTTCCTGATTCTGCTCAACGGCAGGACGCAGCAGCTCCTACGATGCTCCCCAGAACAGAGGGAAGTGGGACCGGTTCAAAAGAAATTGAGAGGCTATGGGAGAGAGAAGAAGGAGAAGGTGGGACCAAGAAGGGGAATGGGACATTGTCATTTAGATGAAATGTTTGAAATATGGAGAGAAAGGACTTCTCATGATGAGAGGCAGAGATGAACACGACGTCACAGTGTGGCAGAAAGTGGGTTGTGCTGACTTCCACCCAAAAGGCTGTGGCTGTGTCATTGCTGGGCCTCTCCTCCAGCCCTGTCCGGCCTTCTCCCATCACTGAGGCTGAAGGTGCACACAGTGCCGGTGAGCAGTCTATGTGCCAGCTACACTTAGAGAGAGGATGTGCCACGAGGAGGAAGCAGGATTAGTGGTCCTGTTTCACAGTGTTGAGCAGGAGTTTCCTTTCTTCCATTCAACAGGTGTGCAGCAAATATTTACTATGTGCCAGGCACTGTTTCAGGAGCTGGGACTATAGTAGTCAGGACCCTGCCTTCTTAGTCCTTTTTATTATGGAAGGGAGAGACAGAAAATAACCTGACAGCAATATAGATAGACAGACAGCTAGATAGATAAATGGATGGTGGATGGATGGGTAGATAGATAGATAGATAGGAACATAGATCGATAGATCCATCCGACTGAGAAGAAAGTGTTATAGTGTGATGTATCATTTTCTTCCTTGCAAAAGGATTAATTACACAAACATGCTTTCAAGTAATCTTAAATATGCTACTGATTAAGAGCTTGCACTTTTTTAACCAACTTGGATTCAAAACTCAATTCTGCACTTACCAAGTGGCTGACCTGGGGTAGGGCTGGGTCTTAGTTCTCTGACCCTCAAGCTCCCTCCTCGGTTGAGTGGACCTTAGGACAGCATTGTCGCGGGAGTTTCAGTGAGGACTGAAGCTGATGGTGCATGAAAAGCTTGGTACACAGTGTGACACATAACAAGAGATCCACAAATCATAAATCATAATGATCGTTTTAAACTTCAGTTTATCTCTCTTTAATCTTATGACTCTACATCTTCCAGAATTTGCTCCTTTTGTTTTCCTACTTCTGCCCTGATTTTAACTTTTTCCACATTTTCATTTTTCATTTCTTTCCCCTTTTTTTTTGCAGTTCACTCATATTTATTCTGCTCTTATCCCCTCTTTCGTCCCTCCCCATGCCGACCCGTCGTGACAGCACCCAGTACAATAAAAAATCCATTGTGTTAGCTGAATGAGGAAAGACGGTTGCGCACGAGGAGAGCTGCGGACAAGATGTATTTAGACTTTAAGAAATCCTTTGATAAGGTTTTATACCAAATGTTATTAAACATCCATTCATCAAGGGACTGGGAACTGATTTTTGTGGATCCCTGGAGACCATGGTTAGAATTAATGTTACTTAATAGCTTTATAAATGGTCCAAAGAAGCAAATAGAGCGTTCTGGTTTCGTTTTGTTTGTTTGTTTTAGTTTTTAAGTGATACAGTGCCCTGCTGGGCCCCACAATCTGATTATAAAATGGGAAACTAGAGTCAGGAAGCTGGATTCTACTTTGAGAATTTCTCTAATGATGTGAGGTTCAGCAAGTCATTTCAATTTAAGGCATCATTTCATATCTGCAAGATGAGAATAGCAACACATCTATGGTGGCATAGAGTACTTTTTACCAGCAGAAAATTCCTTTTTGGGTGAATATATATAGACACACAGACACAACTTCTCTGTGTCAGGTTGTTGGGAAATGTAAAGGACTATAGGGATAAACCTTAGGAACACTTTAGCATCTCATGCCTTTGACCATTCCTCTCCTGAGTACTGGATCTCAAAACCCAACCATCTTTTCTACTGGATCTCTCTGTCTTTGAATCCCACTGGCAGTTCAAATCCAGCAGTCCAAGATTAAACTTATGATTCTCCCCATGTGCACCAGACTTGCTTTCCCTCTCTAATTCCTATAGATGAGAAGCTTATTACCCCAATGCAAGGATGCATTCAGGCTTTGTAGAGTACGAATCTTAAAAAATTTGAGTGGGGGGCAACTTTAAGGAAAATGGTGCAAAAACATAAATAACATACACAGTGAAGGGCTTGAAAAGGCGCATGTTCCAGCCCTCATGGTCGGGGTGCACCAGCATCCCAGTGGGGAACTGCCTCTGGCCAAGCCAGGCGCTCGGGCCCTATTTTGAGTTCCCATCTCACAGCATCCCCCCAACAATCACCATTATTATTCCGCCTCTTTCTACGTTTCTTCAAGCCGACTGAAGTTTTCTCCGCCCCTCAGTCTTGGTCAGGTTTCCTCCCACATGCCTCTAGGAGAGCTCTTCTCACCTGCCTTGTGATTGCCCTGTTGCTTCTCGCACTTGTGCCATGTGCTCCTTGAGATGGGTGGGGTCTCCGATCTCACCCCCACGACGGGCCTGAGAGTGAATGCTGAATGAACGCAGCTGAGCAGGAAAGCTTCAGAGGATCTCAGCGCCAGGGTGCACTATGTGAGGTACGTAAGCAGAAATCGCTTTAGTCTTTTTGAATTAACAGCTTAAGTCTCCCTTTGTGGCCAGGGATGAGAACTTAAATATTTTTATGTAGTGTGTAGAAAGTTTATGGAACACATTGTCTTATGAAATATAAATGAACTAAAGACATATTTATGCTCAGGTGTTGTAGAGCTACAGTAAATCCGAAGGGAAATGGGTCGAACAAGGCCAGTTTCATGTTCTCAGATGAATCTTGCTATCTACAGGAAAACAGAGGTCTCGAATTGAAGAAGGGAGGATGTTGGGGAAACTATTTTCGTTATTATTGATCGAAGGTGGAGATAACAGAGGCAATGATTTTTTTAGTGTTTTTATTTTATTTGGAAAGGAATTTTTAACATAAAGACAGAGCACAGGTCTCGCCTCAAGGCAGAGTGTCCTGGGGCCTAAATTCTTTAGTCTGGAGCCAGGAGGGGATGCACTCTGAGTGGGCAAAAGGCAGGAAAGGTCAAGCGGCAGGCAACAGAGGTGATTAACAGAAACAGTGACAGTGGTCAGAGGGCGAGCTCCCGCCCGCCCTGTGTGCACAGTGACAAACACCAGGAAAGGATGGTATTACTATGAGTAACTATTGTCGAGGCATGGCATAAAAACATGATATCCACCGTCTTTCACATGTCAGAGTGTTTGATGTTGATGAAAACATTTTGTCTTGCAGAAAGCTCATCAAGGTTATGCAGTGCCAGCACATCAGCTAGAGTAATGAGTACCTTCAGTGTGATTGAGACAATGGGGCCTCAAAATTAACCACATCCATGTTAGGTTGCTTTAGCTAAAGTGCCATTCAGAGGAGAATTTGGTCAAAATCACGTCATGAAGAAATAAATCTACATTGTTAAACCAAGTCAAACGTGGAGCCCTTTAAAGTAAGTCGTGTTGGAGTGCCTCCTGCTGCCTGTGTGTCTCATCAACTGCCACCACCTGAGAGGGGTGCCGTTTACTCACTCACTTGCATGTTGTCCCTCTTCCTCCCACTAGAATGCAAGGTCCTCAACGACTAGGATTTGTCTCTTGCTCCCAACTCTATGCCACGCATAGAGAAAAACGCCTCAGTATGTGTTTGTAAAACAGCTTAGTTCTTTTGGGTTTTTTTAGAGCCTTCAATAATGCTGTGTGTTCACTTCCATTAAAGCACTTTTAATTTGTAGATGATAGTATGGATGAGTGTTAATGCATCTAAAAAATAAATGAGTCAGAGAAAGACCCTGGCTTCATGGACTCAAAATCTAGCCAATATGGAGATTATGTGAGTAACCCCATTATATCAGGGGCTTCTCAGAGTTGTCAGTGTCCACACTCAACTGAGCAGCCACCACTCATTGTGATGCTATAACAGATGCTCTAAAGTAGAATGAGAGGAAAATGAAGCACAGAAAGGCTGCCATGGAGCCAGCGTTTAGTTCAGATTCTCATGTGGTCAGCAAACAGATTTATTGGTCAGAAAATTGGTTACTGGTTTTGCTAGATAACAGTACACTGGCTATTTCCTAGGTGTTATGTTCCTTTTTTTCCCACTTATAATACCCACAGAGATGCAGACATTCTAAAACTGTGAGATCGTAAATTATATGAACTAAATAATAGCTTCATTTAAAACTATCCTTAGAGATTAGTGCATTAACAGAATATTAAAAATATTTACATGACAGGATTGAACATAGAAACAGTATAAAATAATAATATTTATTCCTCAGTGATGAGACTTTGGAGTAAGTATATTTCTATTCTTTAGGAAAAACGAAGTAAAAGACGCTTCTTGGTAAATATAAAGACAGAACTAGTTCTCAAGACACTGGATTCAACAGAGCCTTTGACCACTTTGGGAGACATGTTTTAAAAGTTTGGGAGCACCAAGCTTTTTAATGTCAGTAGAAGACGTTTGCCCGAGGATCTTGAAAGGGTTAATATATCTCTTCAATCCTCCCCACCCTCAAAAGAGCAATTTACTCTTTCTCTGCAATGCCATTAGGCTCACGTTTTCCACTTTCATGTATTTTCAAATAGTCCCCAAAGGGGTGACTCGACAGATCTAAAAACAGGAAAAACCAAACTTATGAAATGCCTTTTAAGCATCAGTGTACTCATCATTCTCCCTAACACGCTGGCTCTTCTCAAGTGCACTGTGCACTTCCTCCCCATCTAACTGTGCGCTCATGAGCAAGACAAATCCAAGAGAGAATTTCTAAGACAAGGCTGACGTTCTGGGCAGTACTGTTTAGGAACAGTAACGTGATTTTCCCTGGATTGTCAAGAATCCATCCTCCTAATGGTGGTCCGTCACGTGTTACTATTACGTGTCAGCTGTAATTTGACCACGTGTGGTTTTAAGCCCGTTGGTGGCAAATTGTGACAATCATAACTTGGCCATTCTCTACTAGTACTAACTTTTCAAAATGCATATTTCGAATTTTTGTAATGTCAGTAGCAAATATGGTTTACTATAACAATATAGTTGTATTTGCCTGCCTCTGTGAAGGTTAATATTATTTCTGGCACAATACAAAGTATCTTCTTTATTACATTCAATTGAATTGAATTCAATTCAACTGACTTACTAAGATCGAGAATCTCCTGTACTTCAAATGCCTCCAGAGTCCTGGGCATGGAGTCTCCCGGCGCTGGGAGCACGTGGGATCTGAGCAAACAGTTAGATGAGAATGAGAGGATAAAGAATTAGTATTGGCCTTTTCTCTTAATAAACATGATCTAGAGGAAAGTGTCAGTGTATTTTAAAACTGGAAAGGAGAACAAAATTGAGCGTGTATGGAAATTAAAATAATGAAACTACTCATTAATTCAGTGACCATTGCATTAATATTATTTCTCAAAGCAGTTGTAATTCTTGCTGTTGCATGATCATATGTAAAACCAGTTGACAGGTTTTTATTGTAATTCTTTTAAATTGGAGCAAAAAATAATAATGTCCAAAATCAAGGCAGGTTGAGAAAACACTCAGTCGCTGGGCCCACGTTATTTTTATGTTAAGATATGACTGTGAGAAGTTGTCTGCCTGCTTATGTTCCTCAGATTCTTTATCAGGGAAGGGGGCATAAATTAGCATGTATTGATCAACCGCTACGTTTTAGGTACTCTGACAAACAACGCAGATACACACTACTTGGTTTAGCGAGAACTCTTGCACCCATCTTTTAAGTGAAAGTGTTCTCCCTAATTTTTATGATAAGAAAATTGAGATCCCAAATAGTCAACAACGTGCACCTTTGCTTAGTAGGTGTCAGTGGTGATGTTGGGAATCGAGGACTTTTGGTGCAAAGGACCAAGAAAGAGTAAAATAATTACATTTCTCACCTCTTACTATGTGGCCAAGATAAAAGAAGTGATGCTGGGAGTGTATAACTTTAGGATGAAAAGTTTTATATATTCTTCATACATAGTATCCTTCCTTCAACAATATACTGCATTCCTAAAGAAAGATGACAAAGACAGTTAGATATTTGACCTTAAAATACTGTCTTTTAATGTTATAGAAATTTAGTTATTGCAGTTAAATTTAGGTCCATATTTTGAAAACATATCCTTTGATTTCATGTTTATAACATATACTATTTTCATTCTCAACTGTTATCCATCACACATTTATACTTTTTAAAAAATTCATAATATTCAGCAACTTAGAGGGTTTGGATTTTGTAATTTCACTCTCTCATTCACAGAGGATTCAGAGGAAGGTAAACAAAACAAAACATTGACAGATCACGACTCCTTCCCTGCCTAAGTCCATCCACCCCACATGAGAAAGCTTGGGGTCTTCACAAAAAAAAAAAAGGCAGGATGCTCGTTAGGGACATTGTCAGAAATCACAAAACTTTTACTTACTTTAGCTGGGCAGTCTTTTCTTTTCACCTTCCTTGATCTTTTATAACCACCACCACCGCCTCCAACAATAACATGAGCAAGACCAACACCATAACCACCATCACTACCACCACCAACACCATCAGCAACACCAGCACAGCATCATCACCACCAACGTTAACTCCATAACCACCAATACCACACCCAATACCACCACCATCGGCAACACCAACAGCATCATCATCACCACCACCACCACGACCGACACCACCAATGTCAATAACACCCTCACCACCACCACCACCCCACCAGCACCACCACTAAACTATTTAAGTAGCAAGGGGAAGACTTGACCTACCTCTAGAGCTTAATTCTGTACCACTATGAGTTTTCCCCCTTATTTACATATCCTCTCTCTACAGAGCTCACACTTACCTCGTGAGTTACAAATATATTTATTATGCATTTACCATTGGATTTCGTTTATATCTCCATAAAATAAAGAAACTTAAACCTGTCCCTCTTAGCTCTGAAATTAAGATTTGTATTTATCATGTGTCCCAAGATCTTCTGTTCTGTGAAGCTATAAATTAAAATTATCCAGTCCATCACAATATCTCCAAGCACTTTTAAAAGTATTATTAAACTGTTTTAAAGAATTTTATTACACTAATAAAATGGCTAACCCAATTAATTGATGTAAAATATATTATCATTTCAAAGTTATTATTTGCGGTGTACATATGCCCATTTTTGTGATATACTAAACTATAGATTTATTTGGAGTTGCTTTTATAAAAAGAAAGGGAACTTTTTTCTTAGCACACATGTATCACATGCATCTCCTACAGTTAATTCATGAACACACACGTACATCTTGTGTTCTGATAAAGAGTAGATACAGTCAAAGACTGTCGGTGCTCACGCTTATAAAAGGTAGCTGATGGCCAAGTCCTCCAGATCCAGCTATGAGGAAGGCAGGCTCTAGCTCTATGATGGTCATTTGTATGACCCATGTATGTTATGGCATTTAACCAGTACTTTAAATCTAACGTCAACCCCAACATGTAGCAGGTAAATGCCTACTGAATTTGCACAGGTAAATTGTATGTTTAGATGAGGTCACTGGGCTTTAGCGCTTTCATTTGCGTCTCTGGAAGAGCCAAGAATACACAGAGGAGTTGTTTAATAGTTATCTGCCATCCCCACTTGTCTTCAAATATGGTGATTTAGATAGAACTCTAATGCATGAGAGCAACTTGTCCCCGGAGCATTTTTCAGAATATAAATTAAGTGATATTATAACAGAAGCCCTCTCTTAGCTCAGCATAATGAATATGAACCATCATGTACTCCTGACCAAGGTCACGGTATGAGAATGAATTACTCTATTAACATCTCTTTTAAGTAGCATTAGTGATAATAAATGAAGAGATTTAATGTAATACTGATAATATTATTCATGCAAAAATAGCATACTTTATCTTGTTAAAACAATTAAAATGTGCTTTGAGGATATTTTACACCACAGAAATATGATGCTTGAGAGTGCTTATTGCATGTTACTGAATACATCAGCATTAGCCAGTAATGCAGATAATCTGATAAAAATCGAAAAGCTGATTTGTATGCTATGCTAATTCAGGATCATCTTCTTGGCCTTAGGTACTACTCAAAAGCTGCAGAAGATTGCAGCAAGCTTTAGTGGTGATATTAGATTAAATTCAATCCTTTTGCTTATAATTTTTTCAAAGAAATTACATCCACCATTCTTCAGTGTAACCCTCTTTAGCTGCTAAGCGGCCTGTAATATTGCATTTTAAGCCCGGTATATTGCTGCTTGCTTCCCAGACATAGTTAAGCTTTGTTGTCAGTTATAGATCATCTTATCCCAATCACGTAAATCCATAAAAAGCAAAGATCACTAATGTCTTTTGGTCGTGACCTTATTCTCAGTACAATATTAAAACTAACTTTGTGTGACTCTCGAATCTAGAATTATTAAGTGAATCAACACAGCACAACTTTTTTCTAACATAGCTTGCCATTCAATGGATTATAGTATTTGATAAATAAATCACATTCACCACGATAAAAATTCTAAACAAAGACAAGTCAGTTAATGGATATGGGTTACCTTTAGTGGTGATGAAAATGTTCTGGAACTACATGGTGATGATGAGTGTACAACAGGATGAAACATTGAATGCCACTGATTTAGGCACCTTAAAATGGTTAAAATAGCTAATTTTATTTTATATGAAGTTTAACACAATAAAAATAAAAAGTACGTGGCTCATGATATAATTGTAAGGCCTGGAAAGCATCGCCTTCCCCCGTTACCATTACCCACTCTATTACCAGCATTTCACTTGCTTGTTTCCCGCTTACAGGAGTTGAAAGTTAGAGAAATCGTCATAGATTTTTGAGTGCTACAGTCCTCCCAGGGGGCTTACTGACTGACGTCTCAACACTTTAACACAGCTTTTAAAGAGTACTCTCTTCCACCTCCTCCCAACACTGTTCCTCTCTACCTAGCTACATGGTGGACATAAACACTTTTATTTTTGGCTCAGGAATTACAGTATTCACAATAAATGTGTCCAAGCAAGTGCTGGGTCTAAGTGATTTTTCTTAGAAGTGAATAATAATACTGTTATGATTATATATTAGGATTATTATTTTTATTATTCTCCTAGAAAACTTTATGTGATTTGGAAGAATGAATATCTTTAAAATCTCGCAAACATGTTACACTTGGGAAATTTTCCTATTTTAATTAAGAGTATAGCAAAGCTGAGTGAAAGGCAGTGTCTATCCCTTTCCCATCAGCTTTTTAATTATGCTTGGCATGGTCGTTTCTACTTGATCCCCCATAAATTTTGCACGTGTAAATGGAGCTGAAGTTTCAAGAGTGAGATCAGGTTTTGCATTACTGACAAAACACATATTTACATGAATGAGCCTCCTTGACTGTAAGTAATTAGTCCTGGGACAGGAGACTAATAGGATCCTCAGAGGAAGGACTTAAAGCATTAGTTTCTCATATTTATGATTAATGCTTTTCTTATCAGCCCGAGGCCCTGAATAGGATCATGTAAAGCACGTTGAGTTAAATCATTCTTTGTTACAAATACAGACATTATACCTCCATCAAGCCCAGAGGAAAATCTCCAGTTGCCTTCTATACCTTCATCGGAAATCAGCCAACGCAGAGCCATAAACGTTGCTTTCTATTATTGATACTTTAAATGACTTCCTAAGGATTTGACTCACTTAGAATATGCCCTTCCCATTAGCTGTAGGCAAATTACCTTACAGATATTTGTCTTGGTGTTGTTTTTTACAATGGTTTACAATTGCACGGTTCAGTACATCCCTGCTTATTCATTTATTTGTTCATAAAGAACTCCCATCGATCATATACAAATAATAAGTGTCAAAAAGAAATCGAGGACTTACAGTGTGCAAATTGACTACTGGAGTTTTATTGGAGAATGGATTCATATTTGGCATCAGTAAACTGCAAATGTACCCTGAGGGGAAAATTGCGCAGTTAAGAACCACCGAGTTAGACTATGTCAAGACGTTCTCAAACTTCCCCAGCTCCAAGTGCCCTTAATGTCTCAGCAGGTTTTTCAAAGCACCCCTAGGACAAAAGAAATAGCGAACAGTCCAGTGTACTAGGTAGATCCAAGCAACGTCATCGGTATCTACATCATAACAGTTTTATAGCTGTTTGAAAACATAATAAACATAACGCAAAGAAAAATAAAAATTTGATCCCATTCTGCACTAACTGCAAATACTAATGGATGGGATTTTTGCCCTGTTATGCTCCTCACAACTTCTCAAATCTTAGCATCAGCTCAGACCCCACCTCCCTCATATCTTATTTACGTCGATTTTCATGTGATACTTGCTCTCCAATTCAACCACCACCAAAACCCAGCTTCCCAAAAATAAGGCATTGTTGACAAGAATATAGTATCATCCAACGTGGAAACTAAACTACCTCTAACTTATAGTTTGCATGGCGTGTGACATATGCCAATATCATTGTGTTTCACTCAAAAATTAAACATATCCCATGGTGCCCTGGGGAGCCTTGGCACCCATTTTGGGACCTACAGAGCTAAACCATCTCCAAGGTGCCATCCAGGTCTTAGGGTCCATGATGTTCTGAGTATTGCAAAGTTCCTGTAACTACTTGGTGTGTATCTGCGATGGTACTAGATCCTGGGGGTGCCCATATGGGCTCCATCTTCAGAGAACTCACAGCAGCTTTGTTGGGACGTGCACACCAGATATTTTAGTGCCACGCATCATGACCTGTGAAAGTGTGTCTTAAACAGACAACTCGAGTGGAGGCGAGCGTGGTGTTGCTCCAGGCATGCTGGGGAGACAGCAGACGCTGAACATTGCTGGGCAGGTGGGCATGCAGCCACATTCAGGGGGATGAGACATCAGAGGCAGCTTTCAAGGGGTGACAAGTGGGCAATGACTAGCTGAGGTAAAGAATGTAACAGATGAGGTCAATCCAGTGAGGAGCAGAGAAGAGAGGGAAAAAGGAATTATGGCTCAGCTGTCTCTGGGATACTCAGGTAAGGGTTTGACAAGGTTTAGGACATGCTACCCAAAATATTTACATTGGTGGACTGAAAATTTCAAGCTGAAGGATGTGAGAAATAGCCGGTGTAGGGAGGACCCCCTGATCTTCCCCAGAAGCGGGTCAGGAGACCCTCAGGTGAGAGGCGCCCTCCCCACACCCTGAGGCAAGGAGCAAACATCCTCATCTCCAAGGTGGAGGGATTAGAAGAGGGATCAGAGGGGCCTCGCCATGTCCCCCCCAGTTCACTGCACTTGGCGCCAGCTTCCCAGCGGAATCTTCAAGTAGAACCTAAAGCCACGGGTGAGAACAAGGTCTCCAGGAAAAGCGTTGTCGACAAAAAAGAGGAGGACTTGAGATCACAACTGGAGAACATTCATGCAACAGGTGAAAAAGGGCTGAGGACCAGCTGCTGAGGGCAGGAGGAGAGCCAGAGGGAGGTGAGCAACGGTGATCCCATTCACGACACAGGTCCCCTTCACTCCCAGAGATGGGTCAGTTCCAAGGCCTGAAATTTTTCCCCCTAAACTATCATCTTGATACGTCATGTGCTGTAGGAAGATGAGGTAAACTGAGAAATAAACAGAGATCACTAAATTAAGACCATGGTAGGAAAGCATTGGAAACAATATAATAGATAGGGATTAATACTGTTCACAGGGGGATCCTCCGTTGACCAGGCAGGGCCTTGTTCATCCTTGCGGTGCACACGCAACACCTAGTGCAGCGGCCAAGCAAAACAAAACCTAAATATGCTTTTGTCAAACAAATTAATTGGTGCCAGAGGGCAAGTCAGGTCACAATGCTTCACCTGGATCCTCACAACAAGGCATTAAGAATGTTAGCGCCTTAAGAACACTGGAGCTTGAGGACAATGTGTAACTTCCCATGGCCACACTGGGCTAGGGGCTGGCCAACTGCACGGGCCTAATTTGAAAATCTATCCTCCTGAGGAGGACACTGGACTTCTCTGGGCCGGGACACTTGTCTGAGAATCAGACACTGCTGCCACAGGCACTTCACAGAGGACAAGGTCAACTATACTTCAAACGTTCAACCACCACTATAATAAAAGAAGTACAAATTTAACCAAAAGGATGATTTTTTAAGGGTTTAAGTTTCCAATGAAGTTATTTTACAGGAAATATATAGCCTTGTCAAAGGTATGCAGAAACATCCACTGTTGGTGAAAATGTTGTATGAACTGATATAAGATTTTTAGAGGGTAGTTTGGTCTTAAGTATATATCAAGATCTTAAAAATATGCATACTCTTTAACCTAACAATTCCAGTTGTAAAAACATTGTACAATTTTATCTACAGTGATTTTCATCTCTGTATCACCTATAACGCTAGATTTAAAAAAGAAAATGAAGCCACCTACATGGAATATGAATGGTGTTTCTACAGGTTCATTAACTGTACAGGCATTAAAGTTTGTTTACAAGAAGACTAAGTATGCACAAAATATTCATGATATAATGTTAAGTGGGAAATAAAAGTGAGAAACAATTTGACCTTCGATTTGTGACAAATAGATTGTCTCATGCTGAAGTAAAAGAAAGTTTATACCAAATGTTGTTAACTATTTTCTTTATCTGTCAACTCTGGGGTGATGGGGGAATTCTGGGAGGGTCTGAACGGTGGGCAAGAAAAATGGAGACAGCAAGTTTAGACCACATTTCAAAGTATTTTGGTAAAGAGTATCTTGGAAAAGAGAGAGTATGTCAGCTAAAGGGAGGTGTGTGTGGTGGAAAGAAAAGATGTGGTCATTACTGGCATTGTAAGTGATGCCACGCGTGGGGCAATTGGGAGCAGCACAAGGAATCAGACAGGGACATGCCGTGTCCCATCAAGGATGGATAATTGTTCCTCCACCCGGCTCCTGAGTCACATAGAAGTGAGAACAAACTATTGATGCCTGGATAGTCTTGGGCTCTCAAGTCTGGCTCCTGCAAGCTAAAAGTCCATTAACAGAGTTAAAGGATCCGTAATCTATACTTTCAGTCATTCACCACAGGGACAAAAGGGAGGCTTGCTTGGATAAAGTTAGAAACAACCAGAACCATTTTCCCCATTGTGGCTATAGCCCAGATGAGGAACACGGTCAGCGAGTAAGTATATTCATTCTGAGGTACGAATAAACATACTAAAGAATAATTGAATTCGTGGACAAGATAAAAACTGTATCCAAAAATAGTATAGAATTTAATTCTATATTTAAGTATTTTTGAAAATAAAACTATATGAAAGCCAAAAAAATGAAGAGTGCTTACCGTTTAGAATTTCATCTCTATATGAAAAAATTAAGAAAAAGTTAATTCAAGACCAATTTCCTTTAAGTCCTGTTTGGAATTATCTAGTTTGGTTAAGATGGAGAAAGATTGCATACGTACCAGGGATTAATCTGTGAACTGTTATTGAAATATTCTCATCTTTAATATAAAACAAAGACCTATAGATATCCTCAGGTTTCAAAAATAAGTATGTTTTACTTGTGTCGTGAGAGAACAAAAATTTGAGAACAGTACACTTGCAGAAGATGATTTGACTTACTAAAATTATCTCTTTAAGAAGATAAAGTAGCTGAATCTCCCTTCTACATGCCACACTTTTCATAGTGGATTTTGAGAGTCAAAAATCAGGGAGTAAGATATAAATAATCTCATCCTTCTTAAAACCCTTCTGCCCACGGCAGAGCTGGGGGGATAGAAAGAGAGAGAAGAGGACTGGGGAGGAGGAGAGAAGATAGGAGAGGAGGGGGTCCCACTAGCTTCCGTTGTAGAAATATTAGATTGAAAGTTTAATAAAGATCAACCCTCTTCTGACAAATAGGAGCTTGGGCTTGGGGCTGCAGATTACTCGAAAGGGCTGAGCACTGCTCAGGAATGACTAGGCTGAGGCAGCTGGAATGATATCCATCCTACTGGGATGATGCCCGAGACCCAGATTTACTCACCCATTTCAGGGGGTCCATGGCCCACGTAACAGAGGCCCAGGAGAAGCCCTCAGCCTCAGAAGGGGAGCAGAGAAAGGTGAGAGGGAAGGAGGATGAGAGCGGAAGGCCTCCTTTACCTGCTGTCCACACACCCAACATTCTCCCACCTTTCAGTGGGTCTGCTGCCAAAGGTGCTTCGTAGGGTTGATCCATGAGGTCAAGGAGCTGAGTTTGGCCATGAATAATTGGTAGTTACTCTAGAAGCTATTCTTCCATGTAGTGTGTCTCAGATTTTCATACTATACTATTGTATCTTTTAAAATTAACATGGTCCCATAAAATCAACTTGAAAACAGAGCAATGTGCTTGGCGTGCAAGAGATTATAAAAATGCCATGCTATTGCTTCCCTTCTTTCCTACTTTGTGTGTACATTATCTGATACAAGCCTGATCCCTTTTTATTGACAGCTTGTTGATTACACGCTCAAGGTACTCATTTATTCGCACATGGAATGATTCTAACAGAACATGACAATGTTAACTGCACATCACACAAGTGAGATTTTTACATTTTTTGTATAGCATCATGACCTTGGGTTATTCTGAGACAAAGGCTGCAGGAGACAGGAAGGGCTGAATGTGCCCGTGATGCCTGAACCGATTCATCGAGCGTCAAGTGAACACGGGCTGTGCAGTTCTGACTGGGAGCAGGCTCTCAGCGGTAGAAGAGCAGGAATGCTGGTGTTATGGGCTGAACTGTGCCCCCTAAAATCCACGTGTTGGAGCCCTAGCCCTTGGGTCCTCTGAATGTGACTGCATCTGGAGACAGGGCTCTTGAAAAGGTGGTCCAGTTGAAAGGAAGCCATTAGGATGGGCTCTGATCCACTCTGGCTGGTCTCCTTATCAGCAGAGATCTGGACACACAGACTCCAGGCTGCAGGTGCACAGAGGAGAGGCCCCCGCCCGTGAGGACACAGTGAGAAGGCCGAGGATGGCGGCCTCAGAAGAAGCCCACCCTGCTTGCACTGGGTCTCCCACCTCCAGCCTCCCGACCTGAGGCGGAATAAGTGCCTGTTGTAGGATCCCCAGGATGTGGTCCTTTGTTGTGGTGCCCTGGGGAGCTAACGAGCAGGGTACATTTGCAAAGAATCTGACTTTCAGGGCCTGGTCTGGCAGTCTCCCTGGAACCTCCAGGAGGCTCCTGGCCTAATTGAGGAGCACAACCATGCAGACAGGCAGCCCTGCCCCTCTGTGAACTTCTCCCTCGACTGTTCCCATGCGGGAAGTGTCTCCACTTCCCTGTAGGGATTGGTGAGTGAACCACTGCGCCCGGGGGAAGCGCTCTGAGCAGCGCACTTGTTCTTGTTGCTTTGGCCCCAGCCCTCTGCACAGCCTTCCCTTCCCATGTGTGACAGAATGTGCTGGGCTTCTCCCGGGAAGCTGGCCACCCCGTTCCCCTCAGCTTGAGCGAGCGTGCTCCCGTGGTGTGAACTCGGCTCCCCGAAGGACATGCCAGCCTCTCCTCCTAAGTGAGTCAGAGAGGCCGAGATGCCTCAGCTGCCAAGGGGCAGCCTGGACGGAGGTGCCTGAGCACATCTTCGTCCAGGTGTAGGGGCGATGGCGTCTTGACTCCCAGGGACAATTCTGGGCAGCGGTCTTCCTGATGTGTGGCCTCCTATCCCAGTTGTCTGGCCCTCATGATTCTGTAGCCTAATATCTTTTCACAAATTATTTTCTACTTAAGTTAGCAGGAGATTTTCTGTCATTGGCAACCACAGATCCCGGCCGAAACCGACTGGCATTATGACTCCTCCTTGTTGTTCTTTTTCGGAGACAGGACCATGCGACCAGCTCCAGAAACTCAGGACTGTTAGGACGTCTGACTTCCTTCTCTTGGTGGCGCTGCTCTGACCTGGCTGCGTGTGTTGGTGGGACTCTCAGGCAGCTGTTGAAAGTGTCTGTCTGGTGTCAGCAATCCCAGAATCTCGTCATTTGTGCCCACACCACACCCCTGTGAGGTCCGAGCCCTCGCTAACTACCTGTTCCAGTGATTCTCCACAGGGCCCCTGAGAGGAGTGAGGAGCACGACCCACACAGCCGGCTGCCCAGATGAGCGATGTGTGTGTGCATGGCTCGCACACTCGTGGGTGGGAAGAGGTGACTATGGGTCTGGAAAGTTGACCTGAGCCGGGCGGCTCAGAGGACTTCATCTATTCCATGGGCCAGCATCCTTCTCTACTCTGTCCTCTTCTGGTGCAGAAAACACCATTTGGGCTATGAGATTTACAAGCACTTTTCTTTAAAAACATCTCTAAATCGAGATTATTGTGCTTAATCTGCTGCTTTCCTGAGACTGTGTCAGTCTAAATTTCAAATGAAAAGTCATGCTAATGGGTTCCAGAAACTGAACACTTGCTTATTTTTCCTAAGGACAGCAACTTGGCGAGATTAGGGAGAGCTTAACCAAACCACATATAATATTTTACACAAAGAAAGAGTAATTAGGGCAGCAAGTAATCTCACACGAAATACTAGATTACTGGGGAAGCCAGTGGGGCCTGTGTCTATCAGCATTGATTCGAGTCTTGAGAGGTGTCAGGGAGAAACAATGTCGTGTGGGAAATGCAGTGAGGCAGAGCACATAGTTATGGATTTAAGCATGCTTGGTTATTTGCCATTGGAAATTTCTATTTGGGATGCCAACGAGATTATTGGGTAGCAGTCGACTAAGTCGCAACGTGACCCCAGCACCTCCCTTCGTGTCCTTGGCTTAGTCTGAACCACCATTCCATTTATGAAAATAAAAGAGACTTTAATATGAGGGGAGTGAAAGATAAAAGAGATTCCGCCAAATAATGGAAACAAAAAAAACAAAAGCAAGCCCGTTTGGTGCCTGATAAGTTGGGTTACATCCCAGCTAGCAGAATCAGAAATCTTTAATTTGGTCCTGGAGCCTAGGGTTTCCATTTGGAAATGTCCTGTTGAATTGGCATGTTGGAGTTAAAAACAAGGCTAGAAGCAGCTCTAATGAACCATTCTCTGTATTTTTCCAAAGGTGTTTTATGTTAAAAGACACAATTAAATTTGAAGTTTCATATCAAATAATTAGAAGAACCTGATTATGATAGATTCTAGAACACAGGATTAGAAGAAATGGAGACCATTGCTAAACCCAGTGAAATAGCTATTCCAAATGCACATGGAATTTGGGTTATGGGACCATCCTCAGAAATCTAAGGAAACACATTCTACTGCTTTTATATTTTAGCCAACATCTTTCATTCTTCGGTATACATTTACAAGCAGTGACAGAAAATAAACCAAGTACAGGATTATGAGTGATTTGATGAACATGCTTTAATATCAAGCCTTATCAACCACAAATTGATGTTTGAAATTCATTAAAAGCCTACAATATGATTAACTGAAGATGGTCACTGGGTTCAATTGGAGAGAGAAGAGAAATGTAAAATACAAATACAGTTTAAAATTAAATTAGGAAGCAATATTAATGAAGTGAAACAGAGGCAGCTAATTAAAAACATAACAATGAACGAAGTATACAATTGTGTTGTAGAGCTTGGTCGACCTTGAGACCAGAGGGAGGCTGCTGAGCCTTTGTGAAGAAACAGCACTGATCCTTCAAGAAGCAGAGGTGTGGATTACAATCTCCTTGAGGTCAAGGGAAAATTTTTCTCACCTTTTCATCCTTTTCCTCACTTTCTGAAATTTGGCCAGATTCCCATTTCTTTAGCATGAGACTTTTTAATGGATTTTTAGAATTGGGATTTTGTCCGCATAACCATGTTGAGTAGGTGGCTTTGGCTTTGCTTTTGTTTCTGCATTTGTTTTTATCTCACTGACTGCGTCCTATGGTTACGTCCATTCTGCCCGGGCCAGGCTGGATCAGGGTGTCTGCCAGTGATGAGACTGGGGATTTTGTCCAGATGCCTGTGACCTAAGAGGTGGCTCCTCTTTGGTTTCCAGTCTTTGGCTAACATTTCACTGAAAACAGCAGTGAGTCTGCAGTTCTGTTTTGTTTCCAGTTCTTTTGCTGGTTGTCAAGAGTGACTCTAGCTCTCCAGTCACGCATCTTCTCTTCTGGTGCCCTGTAGACTGTTCCAGCCAGGAGCTGGAGTCCTGGTGTCTCCGCCTGCTCCTCAGAGGCCAGCGGGATCCTGGCTCAGTCTACGTTCATAGATTTGCACTTCTTTGCCATTTCTATCCATGAGATGTTTCTCTGCTCTGTGTCTCTCTGGTTTTCATTGATTTACTATTGTTTTGTTTTGGAGCACAGAAGGCATCAAAGCCAGAATTTACTGATCTGACTTAACTATATTTTAGAAACAAACAAAAATATTAATCTAACACTATAATATAAATAATCAATTTTAGCACTTGGATTGTTAAGTTACTCTCTCTCAAAGTTGACATGGAGACAAGTTTTCTAACCTTCCTTTCCCAATATTATTGGGAAAGTATACTTCAGAATTTTTATTTTTTTTCCTTTAAGAATAATCTGTTAGAGAAAAATGTCCCCCACCTTAATTGAGCCCGTAGTCCAGTGCCACAGTCTTAGCCTTGGAATTCATGATTCAAATGAATGATTCGATGTCTAGGGCTCCATGAGGGGCAGGATGCATGTAGCAGATGAAAAGTCATTCCACGTGTATCATGGGTTCTGATATTCAAAGCTGATATTAACGGCCTTTGATACTGCAAATGTGCAAACATTACTTCTGATGAAGATTAAATTGATTGACATTTGTAGCAATGTTCTTTATGCATATTTGTAAGTCAGAGTGAAACCATGACTGATATGCTATCTTGAAAAGCATTGCTTGAATGGAGTTTACTTATAGACAAAGAATAGCACATCGGGTATAATAAGTTACTCCACAAAGTGTTTCACTTCTTGAAGTGTCATTCTTTCATGCTTGAGAGCCATTTTAGGCTAGAAGTAGCTAACCATATGCATTTAATATAATAATTACACCTTAGAATGCTTAGAATGGATTCAGATGAGTGTACCAAAGGATGTATCTGTTTCTCTTAGTGATTTGGTGCTCTCAGGGAAAGTTGGCCTCATGAAATTCCTCTTGCAGAGCCCAAACCGTGCTCCCCTAGAGCTGCTCTGTATGTCTTACAGCCACAAACAAAACAGTTTAATTTCTTTCTGCCCAACCCCATGAGAGAAGTGTCCATTTAACGGAGGCAAGACAAAACAAACTTTAAAAAACACATTTTATTTGGTAAATGAGTCCCTAAATTCATGTTCAGTTTCAAGGAAGGGGTCGTTTCTAATCAGCACAACATGAAAACAAAGCAAAAAAAAAAAAAGCTTAAATAGTTTTAGAATGTTGGCTAAGTGAAACTTAAATAAATTTGATTATTATAACTAATTCATGAAAAAGTATTCAGAGCAATATTCAGTGCGAGTGTGTATGGACAGCACGGTGTGATGGAATTAACTCAAATTATACAGGTAGTAGGGAGTGGGGCCAGCCCATCCACCAGTGAGAACTCTCCAGGGGGTGATGGTACGGCTGTGCTTAGGGGCTGGTATTGAGTGGTGGCAGGCCTGCCAAATCTACCTGCCTTTCTTGCTTGACAGAGGCATCAAATCATGGCTTTCTCCCCAGAAATGGCAAGCAGTGCATATATAGAGCCAATCGCAAGGCACACTCTGAGAGCCTGGCGCAGCCCTGGGGTCAGAGCATCCTGCACTAGGATATGTTTGAGAGTCGCTTCTCTAAGGGTTCTGTTTGTACAAGTTATTTCTCATGAAAATCCTGTACTTGTGTACTCAAATTAAACAAATAGAAAAATAGCAGATAGTAGGAGGCAGGTTTCTCAGTGTTGAGTGGGAGGTTACAGAAAAAGATAGATATAGATAGGTAGATAGATAGATAGATAGATAGACAGACAGGCAGATAGATAGATAGATAGATAGATAGATAGATAGATGAATGACAGATGACAGATAGACACATACATAGACAGATAGGTGAGTGAGTGCGTGGATGCCCAGAGAGGCGTGTGTACATGGATTAGTTTACGTACATCTATTCCTTTGCTCTGTCTGCTGAGAGGGCCTAGGAGCAATGCCACCCCACCAGCAACAAGCACATCCAGCACCTAGGTCCAGGCTACAAGATAAGCCTGTGGTATCTTGTAGTGGCAGAGAGTATGAAAGTGTTAAATAAAAAAGAAAAGAAAAGAAAAGTTCCCACAATGATGAGAATATATCAAAGTGATACCGGAGTCAACTGAAAGAGCTCCCGATGGCCATAGGGGGAACAATTTGAGCAAAAAATAAGTACCATATTATTATACTATAACCCAAAGTATAGAAAATAATCTATGAGTCCATATTGACACGAAAACATAATTGAATTAATAAATAGGGAGAAAAGACAAATTTCCAGAACAGAATTCCAAGTCACTTAGATAGCTACTCCCCCTCAAGCAGATGGAGCAAAACTCCCCACCCCTTAAAAGTGATCTATTCTTAGTAAGTTGCTCCCAAAAAGTGCAGAATGAAAAGGAGGAGGGGAGTAACTGGCAGACACCACCTCAGCCAGATGCTCAAGGTCAACATCAGAGGTGAGCTGTGTTGATAGAATGTTCTTTGATATGACGTGATGACAATGGCTCTCTGCTGCTATGGTCCTCCTCCCCAAAACCCATAAATCCTAATCATGAGAGAAACGTCAGACAGAATCCAATTGAGGGGCATCCTACACTATACCTGCCCAGGCCTCCTCAAACTCTTAAGGTCATCAAAACCAAGGACAGTCTGAGAACTATTCACAGTGCCGAGGAGCCCAAGGAGACATGATGACTGAATGGAGTACGGTGTCTTGGATGGGATCCTGGGACAGAAGGACTGACATTAGGGAAAGGCTAGTGAGGTTCAAACAAGGATGGAGTGTAGTTAAAAATGGTGGACCAAGGTTGGTTCCTCAGTTGCAACAAATACACCCTAGTAATGTTAAGTGTTCACACTAGGGGAAACTGAGGAAGGGTATGCAAGAACACTTTGCAGTATCTTTGTAACATTTTGGTAAGTCTAAAGTCATTCTAAAAATTAGAACTTTATTTAAATATAAGAAAGTAAAGCCAAAAATGTGCTGCCTGTTCTCAAAGATCCATGTTTCCCTATTTTGCTGTGTTGTTCTCTACCCCTGGTTCTATCAACAGCTTTTATTTTTCTGTTTGGCGGGTGTCTGGAATCTTCTGGTAATAACTGGGGTGCCTTTGTGATGTGAGGTTGCTTCCTCCACGTGGTCCCTGTGCCATGCTAAGGACAGGTGACAGAGAGTCCGTGCCCTTCCCGATTTCTGTTTCTCCAGCTAAAGGGACAGTGTTTCCACGAACACCCACCCGGGTGGTGGGACCAGTGGCCAAGGGTGAGAAGACTTTTGGACATAACCAAGGCTCTTCTGCCAAACCACAGCAAAGCTTTACAGGCAGTTCACACAGAAACAGTGCTCATTTCCTGTTTTAACAAGACCAGGACATTTTATTTCTGCCTCAAAAATCCCCGACTTGTAATTTTTAGAATCGCGTTTGAATTTTATTTCACGTTGGCATCAAACTAGTGCTTCCTTTCTCTGTAACTTTCGGAAAGGTTTAGGATACCGCAGGCATATGCTGAAAAGTGAGGGATATGAAACATTCATACTTGGCAGAGGAGGGAAAATGGTTAATTTCAATCCTGATGACAGTTTTTCAGTGAACAATGGTCTCCAAGAGTTGACATGGGGCAGTAATGAGTGAGTGAAGGAGAACTGAGTCACAGCTGCACAGTGCAATCACCGAGAACATCGACTCTCCTCCAGCCCAAATTCTATTAATACGAGTGTCAGCCCAGAGAGTGAATCTCAGCGTGTGCGTGTTGGAATAGCGCAGGAGAGAAAATGAAGGCTATCCTCAGGGACAGACTTCTTTTTCTCTGAGAGAGTCTGCATTATTCAGGCATTGTGATACTTCTGCTTTATTTGTGTAAAGATTAAATTGCACATGATTTCTAATGTTTCTGCTACTCCAACTGTCATAGGTCGGTGACCTTCATGCAAGCGAGATAATAGATACATCGTCTGCGGCCCGGGCTTCTGTGGTTCTTGCACAGCTCAGTACTTCCCTATTGTTATAAGTCGAAAGCAATTAAATAAAAATACAAGATAAGGCATCTCGAGCACCCTGAGAATTTCATATGTATCCTTACTTGGCCGTATTTTAACACTAACTTGCGTTGTTATTACCTAGTGGAATGTTGAGAACCAGAAACGTGTGTGAGGAATTGAATTATGGGAGAAATGCAACATTGAGGAAGATTCAGGTGGAAGAATTTCATAATGTGGCCTCGAGAAACAAGCTCTCCACACATTTGAAACTTCTCATCAAGACTCTTCATCAACCCCATGCATTGGCACCATGTCTAATTTGCTCAATTTCCTACTCTCCTTGTCAATACTAAATTTAATTAATATTTGGTAAGCCCATCCTAGAAGAAAACAGTAAAAAACATATTGTGTTGTTCCATCTTGTTAATGATTGCTCCAATGGTAAGTATCTCACTAATAACTAATATTTAGGAATATTTACCTAGGGATTGTACTTTAAAATTTACATTTAGACGAGTATCTGACTCGGACAAAATGGCCATGTCACCACTGATGTTACTTGATTTCTGTTAAGTCAAGAAATTTTTCAATTTCCGTATCTTTCCCTGGAATTGTCCCCTTCATACTTCAGGCTAAATAAAGAGAATCCCCCTTAACTGACCCCGATCATCCCTTGGCTGACCTAGAACCCAACTTTCCTCAAATCTCTCCCAGAGAATTCCATGTTTCCCCTTCCAAGGAGGCCCACTCCCCAGAATAGATTCCAGAAATGTTCAGGTACGCACTCCTGCTCCTTCAGGAACCCTCCTCTATTATGTTGCTTTGTTACCACCTGAGCTGCGGCCTTGGGATAGGAAGCCCCAACTCCTACAACTTGCCTCTGTGTCCACAGCTGCCTGGAGAGAGAAGGTGGCGTGCGGAGCTCTGCAGTGTTCTGGTAAGTGTGGCTCCCCTCCAGCCCCAGACAACGTCATGGGCCACAGAGAAGAGGGCCAAGAGCTCCACTTCCTCTTGTAAGATCTTGTGCATCTGTTTCAACACCCCTCTCCAGTCCCTGATGGGATTCCCTGCCAACAGTAGAGGACTGGGGTGGCCCATAGTGCCTAGTGATTCAGTCGTGCTCTCTTTCTCCCCAGGGCACGTGTCCAGGGCAGGAACTCTGAATAACCTGGTCAATGTACATCCACACACATGCCAGCCCTCCAAGAGTAATAGATTCACTCCCCAAATCCACCTTACAGACTGTGGTCACCAGCCTCTAAGAGTGCTCTCAATGATGATCCCCACCCCACAGTGTCCATGCCCGTGTGTAATCACTCCCACAGGAAGTAGCATTGACTGTGTAACCAACAAGCTGTTGTGGAAACGAGGGAGTGTAACTTCTGAGACAAGGTTGTACAGTCATTCCAGCTCCTGCCTTGCCCTCTCGTGGATAGCTCACTCTAGGGGGTGCTGCCTGGCTGTGAGGAGTGTCAGTCAGTCCTGGGGAGAAGGAGGATGAGGCCCGCAGACAATGGCCACTTGAGAGCAGACTCCTCAGTCCTAGTTAAGCCTACAGAGGACTGCAGCCCAGCCAACATGCTGACCACAACCTCAAGAGACGCCTTGCTCCAGAATCACATGCCAAGTTGCCCATGAATCCATGACCCACAGAAACTTACATGAGTAATAAATATTCATAGTAGCTTTGGGGCTGGCCTGGTGGTGTAGTGGTTGAGTTTATGTGCTCCACATTGGCAGCCTGGGGTTTGTGGGTTCAGATCCCAGGCACAGAACTACACACCACTCATCAAGCCATGCTGTGGCAGCATCCCACATACAAAATAGAGGAAGATTGGCACAGATGTTAGGTCAGGGCTAATCTTCCACACAATAAATAAATAAATACATACATAAGTATTCATTATGGTTTCAAGATGCTCTGTTGGGGAAATTTGTTACACAGCAGCAGATAACTGGAACACAGACATCAGGACTCTTCTTATGCTCCTCTAACTCCATAAGAAGCCCACCTTCTTGTGGAATCCTCATTCCCAGGGCATCCTGTCTCCCAGGTTGTCCATCCCCAGGGCTCTGGGCCACCTCACTGCACTCCCCAGCACCGAGCTTCTCCTGCACTTGGGAGTTCACATTCTCTTGTGAGCTAAGTGCCCTCCTCTAAATTCTCTCCAGCTTCCGGCTTTAGTTAGAAACTGGTTCTCAACAAATGCCACTGCTTTTCCTGTGAGCTTCTCAAGGAGTAGCTGTTTCTCCCTCATGTAACTCATATCTCCTTGATCCTTAATCATTTCTAAAGCACTGCCCTTTCTTTTCTGTAAAACCTCCAGCTTTGGAAACCATGCCATTAAACTATACCACCTACTAAATCACGTCTTCTTTAGGATTTGACCTTTTGTTTCTTTTTTTTTTTTTTTGGAGGAAAATTAGCCCTGAGCTAACTGCTGCCAATCTTCCTATTTTTACTGAGGAAGACTGGGCCTGAGCTAACATCCATGCCCATCTTCCTCAACTTTATATATGGGACACCTACCACAGCATGGCATGCCAAGTGGTGCCACGTCCGCACCCGGGATCTGAACCGGTGTATCCCAGGCCGCCAAAGCGGAACATGGGAACTTAACTGCTGAGCCACCAGGCCGGCCCTGTGACCTTTTGTTTCAATGAACTTGACCCCCTCCCATGTCACTATTGTAGTAACACATGGTGGTTGCCACATTCACACAGATGAGACTTCCCCACCTAGATCTCTCAGTTTACAGCAACTCATAATTCTACAACTCAAATTGTTGTTGAAGAGGACTATTTTGCATATTAATTTTGAGATAATATGATATACATGGGGTTACTTCTAGGGTTTGATCTATAAAGCAGAATTTGAAATATGAGAGAGAATTTAGAGGATTTCAAGTATAATTGTCTGTATTTGGATGCTGTTAAGGAATTCATTCAACCGTACACACACACAGATGCTACACGGAGGTAGAACACACTTTAATGGACTTGTCTTTTAGCAGGGCAGAGTATTGGGAGGGCAGCACATAATCTGACGCCAGGGTGGTACTACATGCAAAAATGAGGTCCTGATGCTGCCTCACTGAGCTCGGAGCAAGCACTTTATAATTCTCTTCGCAAATCTTGACCTGACCTCTTCAGTCAGTAGGTTTCAGCTTTTGACTTGAACTTCTCAAAGAAACATTGTTGGCACCAGCTTTTAGTATCGTTTCCACTCGTGTTCCTTCTGAGTTGTCTGGTGCTCAAGAGATCAGGAATAAATGGAAGAACAAAATATTGAGTGAGCAAATTGATGACAGAGCTCACTGTTAAGCAATGAATGCATGAGCAGTTAAGCAAACTGCACATTCAAAGAACTGGAAGAGACTGTTGTGCATTTTAGATCAAAGAAGGAGATCTCGATACCAGTAGGGCCTGCTGGTTATGAAAAATGGGAGGAGACCACCAGATTTTAAGAGGAGAACAATAGTAGCAAATGCCCACTGTGACATTAGGCAATATCTGGGGACACTGAGAGACTCCTGGTTGTCACACTGGGGGAAAATGGGGCTGGTATCTAGTGGGTGGAGGTAAGAGATGCTGCTAAAAGTCCTACAATGCACAGGACAGCTCCCACCACAAAGAACTGTTTGGCCCAAAACATCAATGGAGCTGAGACTGGGAAACCCTGACCTAGCCAAAAAATACGAGAGAACACAAGGAGATGTCACTTACAAAGGCCTGGAAGGGCTCTGAGTGAGAGGAAGCACGTGAGCTCTTACATGAAACAGGAACAGTGTCTGCAAATATGTATTGGGGGTGGAAGGGCCTGATCCAGGGAATAGATCATCAGCAGAGGCAGGTGAGCAGGAAGTCTGGGGGGTATGTCAGAAGAGAAAGGAGGAGGCATTTTGTGGAAAAACAGAAAACTTGAAGTGCTAGAATGGTGGCTTGTTTGTAAGACCCTGATTAGAGCTGGAAGAAGGAAAGACCAATGAAGGTGTTAAAGCTTTACAGGCATCATGTTGTTTAAAGACTCGTCTCACTGAACTCACTCTAATTCAAAAAGTTCTAAAGGATTTTCAACATCATGGATCATCAGAGAAATGCAAATCAAAACTACAATGAGATAGCCCCTCACACCCATTAGGATGGCTACTATCAAGAAAAAATAAAACAGAAAATAGTAAGTGCTGGTGAGGATGTAAAGAAATGGGAGCCCTTGTGCATTGCTGGTGGAATGCAAAATGGTGCAGCCACTATGGAAAGCAGTGTTGTGGCCTCAAAAAGTTAAAAATAAAATTACCTTGTAATCCAGAAATTTTTCTTATGGATATACACCCAAAACAATTGAAGGCAGCCTTGGGAAGAGACGTGTGCACACCCATGCCCGTGGCAGCACTATTCACAAATACCAAACTGTGGAGGCAACACAAGTGTCCATTGACAAATGGATGGATAAACAAAAGCGGTATATCCATACAATGGAATATTATTCAGCCCTAAAAAGGAAAAAAACCCTGCCCATGCTACAACATGGATGAACCTTGAGGACATTACTCTGAGTGGCATAAGTCAACCATGAAAAGACAAATACCGTATGATCTTTACCCATATGAGGCCTCTAGAGTAGTCACATTCACAGAGGTGGAAAGGAGAATGATGGTTGCCAGGGGTTAGGGGGAGGGGAAGATGAATTATTGTTTAATGGGTATACAGTTTTCGATTTGCAAGATGAAAATATTATGGAGATCTATTTCACAACAATGTGAATATACTTAACACTGATCTGTAAGCTTAAAAGTGATTAAGATGGTAAGTCTTATGTTATCTGTTTTTCACCACGATAAAAACAGTTATTCATTTGATATTGATGACCAAGCGTGTTGAGGAACCATGGCACTTTAGGTATAAGCATAATCCTGTGATCCAAATGACCTGGAGCTGTTCATTCACATTCAGAAGTATTTGTAAGGTAACAGCATGTCCTGCTCTGAGGATATCATTATCAACTAAGGGGGCTGGCTTCCATTTTTAGAAGCTTACAGCCCAGGAAGAAGGTAGGAGTTGATCTAATCATCACCCATGCATTTGATTTAAACTTTGATAAGTGCTGCTGAGATTGAGGACCTGAGTCTGTGAGGCCTTGTAGTGGGGAGAGAGGGGGTCAAGGCAGGCCAGCCTTTGGACAGACCTGCACGCTGAGATTTGGAGTTACTAGGAGGAAATGAATGGAGGGAGCAGAGGTAGAGGGTGAGAGCCTTGCAGACAGAGGATCTGAATGTGCAAAGCTGTAGAGCAGGCAGGGACGTGGTGCTCTCAGTGTGGGGATAAGGCTGGAGCATCCTGCCGAAGGAGGAGAGTGGAGTGAGATGAAGCTGCTGAGCTGTGAAGGGCTGCTCACGTAACGTCTTCATGTTTGTCAAGAAGTTTGGTCTGTATCCTAGGAATCTGAGAAAGCATTGAAGGTTCTTGCGGTGGAACATTTGTGTCACCACCTGCCCCCCCCCCCCCCCACCAGATTAATATGTTGAAATCCTAACCCCCAATGTGAAGGTATTGGGAAGTCGGGACTCTGGGAGGTCATGAGTCATGAGGTAGAGCCCTCAGGAATGAGATTTGTGCCCTTATAGGAAGAGAAACAGGAGAGCTCTCTTGCCCTCCCTCTGCCATTTGAGGATATGAGGAGAAGTCTGCCTTCTGCAACCCGGAGGAGGGCGCTCACCAGAGCATGACTGCTGTCACCTTGATCCCAGACTTCCAGCCTCCAGAATGGCGAGAAATAAATTTTGTTGTTTATAAGCCACCCAGCCTGTGGTGCTTTGTTAGGGCAGTCTGCATGGAATAAGACCAGATAATGGTGTTGATGAGAAATGGGGGTGCAGTGGGAGAACCTGGATAGTGGGAGATTGCAAGGAGGCGGTAACGTACCCACAGAGTGCCGTGATACATCCCAATGACCAACTCGGGGTTTTGTGCTCAGAGAAGCTTGGAAGCTTCTTCCAGAAGGGTGGACAACTCTGGGGTAGGGAAATACCTCATAGAAAAATATCCATCTCAAGGTAGCACATTCACTTCCAAACAGAGTTTTGTGAGAGAGAATTTTAAAAATGGATCTATGCCTTCATTATAGATGGATCTAATCCTCAATCCTCAATTCAATTACATAATTTCCTTCTGTATAACACATTTCTATATAATACATTTCTATGTGTTTCTATATAACTTCTCTGTACTGCTCTATAACACACTTTTACTATTATATATTTTCCTTTAAAGAGTTTTAAGCGTGTTTTCCTCATCTGTTGGTGCTCGTAAGGAGTAATGGAATAGAGATGCACTTCTTTATTTTAGTGAAGGATCCTGACTCAGGAGCCTTTGTTGTCTGTGCCTCTTCTCTGATGACTTTCCTGAGGGTTTTGCCTGGTGCATCTACCCCGAAGGAATGCCCATTCTCAGGCAACCACGTCCGAGATGGAGCACGTTAATGGTGTGCAGCCCAAAGCTCCCACTGCAACGGCAAGAAGGGGTGTGAGGCATGCAGGCCAGAGTCAGCAATGTCCATGGGCTGCCTTGGACCACTGCAGACAACATCAGTGGTGCATTGAGGAGTTTGTGGGCGCCATCACTGAGACGCTTTCTTTGGTTTGAAGTGGGAAGGTGGTCGTCCCTTCCCAGGGAACATCTGTTTGGATGTGGAAGCTTCCATTCTGACTCCCTCTCTGTGTTTTTGCATAATTTTCTTTCCTCCAGTTGCTCAGGGATGTCTTCCACCAGAGTAAGTACATAATCCAGGAGAAGATGACGGTGGATGGCAACCCTTTAAGGTGTCTGCATCTCTGGATGCTGGGTTGCGGGACAGCTCTGGATGAGGGACAGCTGCTCCCTTCACTGCTTCTCCCAGAGGGCTCCGCTATGTGCCCTTCCTCTAGAAGTGTAGTCGAAAGCTGGGCTCCCACTCTGCTGATTTTTCTGTCTCCACTGCCTGCTCTTAACGGACATGCAATGCACCTTTTTAAAAAACAATATAAATTAATGGATCAGAAGATGTCAAAACCTAGTACAAATTTTGCTAAGTCCCCAATCCTGATGCTTATTTTTAAAAATTCTTCACACTCATCACGCTCCTTTGACGTTGATGGATTTGGCATCCCTTCCACCACGTGCGGTCCTACAGTTTGCTTGTCCTGGACCCAATAGATGACTCAGGCTGCTGGTTTCCTCAGCTCATCTCAGCTAAAAATCCATTCAACCACTCAGAAAACATAAACGCTTACTCCAATCCAATGACAACACAAACTCGCTGAAAATAGACCAACTCCATGCCAGGTGACTGATTCTCCTGAGTATTTCAAGGTTGACAATTTTAAGTAATAAACAAATTTTCCCAAAATTCTTCAAAAAGCCTGTAATTTGTCATTTTTTGTAATGCTGAGACCTACACCCATTCAGAAAAGATTGACCAAATCATTTGGGGGAGGAAGAATTAGATGGAAGAACTGAAGACTACACTTTGGACTAAGGTGAAGTTAAAGCCACTGAGACCCAGCCCATGTTGCAATCCGAGCTGTCTTCTTCCAGCCCCTGTGCATCCCAAATGCATGCATGCTCCAGGAACCCATGCTGTCCCAGTGGGGCCCTCTGCTTGTCTTTCACTCGCAAGAACACTTAAAACGCTTCCCCCATCTGCTCAGTGGCAAGAGGGAGCCCACTCTCCCCAGCTCTGCACTCTCACAGAATCCACTGCTCCCCAGCCACCCCGCCCCGATCCTCTAGCAACACCAGTACACTTTTCAAATCATGATTGAAAACAGTTAAAAATTAATGGGAAATCTAAGGTATATTCAATTAACTTTTTTTCAGTCAGTTTCCCTAAGCAAGGTTAAATTTAATGGCACATTAGATAAATTCAGTAAATGACTTTGTTACATATTAATGGCAATGTAGACACACATCTGGAAAAGTTTCAGGATATAATAAAAATTTACCAGATCCATTCAAACTTGACTGGGAAGTTTTTTACTATAATTCTGTGTGTGTGTGTGTTTACATGTGTCTGTGTGTGTTTCTGTTCCTGTGTCTGTCTCTGATTGTGTTTCTATGTGTGTGCCCTTGTGTGTGTCTGTGTGTGTGTATCTCCGTGTGTCGGTGTGTATCTGTGTGTATCTCTGTCTCTGTGTGTGTGTGTGTGAGCTCTGAGACCATGTACCTCATGCATTGATCTGTCTCCCCTGCTGTCGTCTCGCATCCTTCCTTGTTCTTTCCTAAGGTAGCAGTCTCTGCATGATTTCTATGGGCTTACTTCATTACTGCATATGATCCAGTGCAAAGTCAAACCTGACAAATTAAAGGCCCAAAAGTAAAAGCAGAGAAATGGCTACTGTGTTCTTTCTTGGTGAATTGCAATTAGCAAATAGATGAATAGATGACCCTTCATTGTTCCTATCATAAAAAAAGGACGCAGGCTACTCCGAGGATTTTTCCTTAATCAGTAATATCCATCTGCAGCCTTTGTTCAGCCAGTCCAAGGGCTGTCCTCTCCTCCATAAGCGTGTTTATCGTGGTCTCCTGAAAGCCCAGAAGCCCACAGGTCAGAGAACAGGGTTTTGATGGATTATGGGATTGTAACTGTCCCTGCCAGTTGACAGCTTTTATTGGCTGGGAGGATGAGCCTGTAAACCTTTATATAATTATTGTATTAGAGGCAGGGTGCCTCTGTGTTGCTGGCGCTTGTTCAGGGATCAATGTGAAGATAATTTCAAAAATGAATAGTAAGTATTGATCGTCCCATGGTGGAGCCTTATCAGTGGCGGAGGCCGGCGACTGCAGATTATAACTTCAATGTCATTTATGACGATATCATACGTACTGCCGAGGAGCAATTTAAACAAAGGGCTGATTTAATTCACAGTGGATTTTTGTAGTGTGATGGGTAATAAATCACAATCTATGTAATTTTTAGAAATGAACACATGTTGGCAGTAGTTCAGGGCAGTTCCTAAGAGATCTGGAAATGACCAGGGAGGGGAGTATCAGCCGACAGCCCCTTCTGAATGATTGGGCTTTGCTTGATTCTGGCATTCACATGACCTTGGGGTCCCTGCTGGCAGCTGCTGGTTAATTTTCTTCACTGAGGACACAGTTTAACTTTCTATCTGTCTGCCAATTACCTGACATTTTCAACTTATCACCTTCTATTTTTTAAATGATTGGAGGCACATCCACATTTTGACATTTTTTTTAAAGCAAGTATTCGTTTTGTTGGCTGCTGAGGCATCTCTCTGTCACCTGCTGTCGTGTCCCTTTTTTCTAAAAAATTAGCACCAGTTTACATAACAACATAAAGAAAAAATCCAGCCATTTCTAATTGCTATTTCCAACACATCCTTGGTTAGATGTTGTCAACATCCAAATTCCAACCTTCAGTGGCGGACTCATGCGTGGGGACTCACAAGTGGCCTCTGAGGGAAACCATCTGATGGGGCCTGTTTGGAGAGGGTTTTACTCTTTAGAAACAAATCATTGGGAAGTAAGTCTTTAAGGAATATCATTGGAATGACAGGAGCACATTGATGAGTAGAAAAATGGGGTGATACCCCTGAATTCTGACTTGTTGGTTTCAGTTATTGCAGCACTAACAACATATTTTACATCCACTTATTTCAGAGGGAGGGAGTTTAGGTATTTCAAGGCTATTGGATGCAGATCCCTAGGAAAGAGTATTAAAGGATTAGAAACTAAAATTAGAAGCCAGACTGGGTTTGTGAGAGGCAAGAGTTCTCCTAGGTACACATGATGCTCCACCTGGAAAAGTGCAGGCTGGAGGCAGCACCAAGCCCAGCCAGCACCCAGCCTGTGCCCCTCGGGCCCATCTGAGCAGCATGGCGGGGGACGACCACAGGCAGATTCAGTGTCTCCTGTCCAAGGTCATCTTTTATCATAAATGATTCAGACTCAGTGAACAGGACGTGCTATTGGAGAGCGGTTTGCTCAGTTTATAGATTAATAACCGCGGCCCTCGTGCCCCTGTTACATGGCCCTATTCGGCAGTTCCCACTCAGAGCTCACAGGCCTTTGCCCCAGAGGGCTAACATTAGAAGCACTCTCGTGTGATGCTATCTCTTGGTTTCTTACCTTATTTTCTTCATGTTTTTAATCTGCTTCTATTTTCTAGAAGTAGTCATGAAGTCGTAGATGTTCGCTTTTCACACGAACTCATGGTGAAAACCTTCTGCTTCGTTTTGTATAATTTACCTACATCATTTTTTTAAAGATTTGTTCATCTCATAGTGTGAATGAGTAAGTGCATTCTACTCATCCGCCCAATGTTTAGTCCATTTACAAAATACGCTGCTTGATAGTGATTATCTCATAGAGCCCCCACCCCACACACACAGAGTTTCTCCATGTCTGAGCCTTTCAGGGCTGTCTTCCTCCCTTTTCCCAATCAGATTTGTCTCTTAGCTCATGAAAGACGCTTCTGCTGTCTCCCGTCTTTCCTCCTCAGTGTCTCCCACACTCCATCATCAAGAGCATCACCCCGCTCCCATCAGGAGGGGATCCCTGAGGTCTTTGGGTGTACATACACACCCCAATTATGAACAGTAATTTCCATCCCCTGTGCTAATCTCTGCTACCTCTGGCTCCTAGCTACCGAAACTCCACTCCCCAGAACTCCATCTAGTACTGTATGGCGGCGGGGAGTGGTCCCTCCTTGCCTACAAACATTTCCTCTGAAGACACTTCTAGGAGAATCTGCTCTTCCTTCACATAAAGATATTGTGCCCTTCACCTTTGATTTTTGACTTACACTCTGGAGTTTGACTTTTTATCATAAAGACATTGAAGTAAATTTACTACAACAGACATTTATTGAGTCTCTGCTACATGCTGGGCATGATGCTAAATCTTACAGCTACAGAGACAAGATTAAGGCCCCATCTTTAAGAAGCCCCTCGCACAAAGTAAGAGACATCTGCTAGTGGTAAGTTCCCCGGTAGTGTGACAAAAGCAGAGAAGTGCTGTGTATGCAAGACACAGTGCCCCCTCTTGGCAGCATTTAAATCCAGCTGCGAAGGTCGGGCTGAGAGAAGAGGGCAGAGAACCACTACGGGTGCCCAGGTAGACAAGGAGAAAAGCAGTTAGTCAGGAGACGTCTGCATGTAAAAAACTGTGAAGTCATGAAAGAGGACACAGACTGGGGAAGGGAGAGAGAAAGTCTCGGGCCTGAGAGACAGGAGAGCTGGGGAATGGAAACACCAGCAAGGATGAAAATGGTGGAAATAGTTTTTAGGGACAAGGGTTATTTTTAATCCCACTGTTTCCATATTCTGTTGTTCAGATGAATTATCCATTTAATAGCTTCCTAAGCAATCATTTTGGAAAGTTATACCAATAAAATACTATAGTCTTTAAATTTTCCCCAATTTAAGGCCTCATTACCTCCTGTAATAAGGATACAGTCGCTTTCCTAGCTCTGTACTGTACTTAAGAGCCAGTGCACGTTTAATGAGGAAAACGCCTTTTGAATCACGAGTTTTCTAATCTTTCCAATGTTTCATTTCTAATGGTAATAGGGGTAGAAGGATAACTAACTGACTTTCCAACCTGAATGCAGTGTTTGTCTAAAATTAGAAATGTGAACTACATGAAAAAATCTTACATTGTACTATTTTTTATGTGTGGTTCATTTTGGTTTGCTTTAATTTCAATATAGTCTTGAAAATATTGTCCTGGGAGAACATGTGACAGGAAGGTATGTGACCAGAAGAATTTATGTAATTTTAACAGTTATAATAATTAAATCTCAAAGCATGACCATAAGAAATAGAAGGTCTAAATCTTTCAAATAGCTTAGGCTCTATTAATAATAATAATATTTTATGATTTAAATGTTATGCTTTCTCTTATCTTTGCAATGAGAGTGTGAAAAGAATCTTGCTGTTTTATAATTGTCGATGTTGCTAACAATGGGAATATTTCCCATTTATTGAACACTAAATACAAATCAGACACCGTGACAACACTTTTCATAAACCATCTCATTTGATCTTCCATTGATTCTCTGAGATGGTGGTAGAGGTATTCCCATTTTACAGATGAGAAAATAGAACACTTGAAGGATAGTAAGCTGTCTGCACTCATTGGTTTGGGCAAGATCCCAACTCAGACCTGCCTGACTCCAGAGCTAATGTCTCCAGATTAGTTAGACGCCCCAAAAGGCATTATTTTTCCTCTAAGTGATTATAATCTAACCAATTTTAGGGAAATAAGAATTGATCTGATCTTTCGAGAGCTTGAGCCAAGGACCTTTCGTTATATTTCTCCATTATCCACTCTGACAATATCAGTTGTCCTAGTTGGGAAAAAGAACGATGAAGGTTTACCTTGTTTTAGAGAGGCGATTGGAGACCCTCGAAGCCCCGTTCTCTGAATCATCAATGATCTGCTGAACCCCTGGTCCCCGCTGATTTGCCAAACGAATGCTTGATAACCAAACACAGGTGAAGTTTCTCTCCTTCCCCCTGATCCTGGAACCTGGACCCACCCTCAGCCGGAGCCAGCAGACAGTGCCCCCTGAGAACAACTGACCCGACAATAAAATATCCTGGGATCTTCTGCCCTGTACCACTCCGTCTCATCTGTTTTCCCCACACCCAGTTCTCTCTGCCTTCTGTGCTCCTCCCTATAAAAGAAAACCCTTGCTTAAGCCTTAAGACACTTGGCGATCTAGCTGTCAGAACAGTTTCCCTGTGGCAGGACCTCCACTGCCATTGTCCCTTCACACCCCTTGCAATAATCCTTCCAAAAATAGTCTCTCCTTGCTAAGTCTGGGTTTGATTTTTATTGGACACGGATCTTTATCAAATAGAATGAATGCCCATCAACTAATTTAACTTTTATTGAGCAAAGTGCTTCCTCTTCGTCAGGTTAAATGACCTCGATCCCACCAGCTTGACGCCCACATAGACAGACGCCCACTGACCTTCTCCCTCTAAGTTTCCACCAAGCATTAATTTAGTAGTTTTGAAAGACTTATGAACAATTATTTTAAATGGCAACAGATTTTATACACGAAATGGTAATAGTGTAAGCAGTTTGATGCCCTTTACTATAAACACTGTACAGTTAAATAAACTGCCATATCTGCTTCTCCCTAAATGTTCACCAGAGTGGAGAAGAGTAACAATGAGGAGATCAAATGCTATAACTCACAGAACAGAGGCTGAAAGGAAGAGATCAGACAAATGACACCATTGGGGCACCACCCAAACCCAAAATGAGAGCACCCTGCATGTATGCAAGCATGCACGCCTGTGGTTCCTGCTCATTTGTGTTAGTGGAAGGGGTCAGAGATGCGGATAAATCAATGTATCCGGCTATTCTAAAATAATTACTATTGATCTATGGAAGACTGGAATTCTTGCCTTTATATTTGAATATCGATATATATGACACCCTGGAAATCCAGACTCTTTGAAGTAAAGTGATGATGACACCTTCTAAAAATACCCATCTGAAGTGCACTTGCCAATGCCCTGGTTTCTGAATCTTATTTCACTATTTTTGTCTCTCCTCCACCCAGAAGAATGGACCACCTCTTAGAACACACTGGAACTTCATAAGTTATGGTTTCTGCTGGAAACACATGGCTCAGTCAAATAGGACAATTTGAGGCAGTTTTCGTAAGGGAATATTCGCACAGATATGAGAGAGTTAGAGGGAAACAGCCACGGCTAACTCACAGGCTGGGCTAACAGGAATGGGTGCAGTCATTTCTAGGACTGAAAGTCAAGTAAGGGAAGAACTCACTGGCCCTGCACAGAGGGATGGGGTGAAGGTCAGCCTGCAGGGGTGGTGGTTTTTCACCCAGGTGGTTTGGTTCAGCTGCCTTGTTTCCCCAGGAAGGAACTGAGGAACAAGGACCCTATCTTACCCTCCTCGCTGCCAGGGTCCCCACCTGCTGAATCCCACTGGAGGACCAGTTATTCCACAGATGAAGCCCATCAGGTCAGCCTCTCTGGGCACAGAGCGGGTGGAGAGGAGGTGAGAGCGAATCTGAATAAGGAAAAGGAAGATGCTCAGTTACTGATAACTCATGGGTCAATTTTAGGGCTTCCATGAAATGAAACATTGACAGGATCCCAAGACATAAGAGCTAACAACAAAATAAAGGAGAATGCCAAGTGTGCACATTACCTGACCGCAATGACCATGTAACAACATGAGAGAAGTACAAAGTGGACTTATCTTCATGGGAGAGACCATGATGGAGAAAGTGAACTTTTAGATGGGAGAACAGAGTGGGAGTGCTTTTGACAGCTGTAATTAGAGGAAACTCACTCTAGTTGAAGGAGATGAAGAAATGCCTCTGGAATGATTGAAAGAAATAGAAAATGACATGGCTGAAAAGCTCGTGGAAGGTCTGTAAAACCGCATTTTGTGGGCTAGAAAGGAGCCCGAAGGTTTTAGGCAAGAGGATGGCATTCTTCCTTTAGGAAGGATTGGTCAGGAATGGTGTAATAGGGGAGATTTGAGGAGTGAAGCTGGAAACAGGAGTACCAGTTCCAGAGTGACTGAAATTGTACAGAAGAGAGAAATGAGAGTCCAAGTAAAGCTGACGACAGCCAGAGATATTTCTGACATAGCTGACAGAGCCTGGTGACCAGTTGGAAGTGGATTTCAATGAGAAGGAAAAGAGACAGAAGAAGTAACTCAATATTTTTATTGATACATCATTAACCAGTAATAAAGAAGGGAGAGAAATACTTATAAGGAAGGTATACATGAGTTTCAAATTTTATTTTTATTGTTTCTCACTATACAATTGACACACGTTTTAAGTGATCCACAATATATAACAAAGCAGAAGCAAAAAATTAAAAATGACCATAACCATAGTTTCTAACAGATAACCACTGGTTTTTACCACTTCTAATACCCTCATGCCGTATTGAGTATTATGTATTTGCTTGTTGTAGATATCATTTTCTGTATGTGAACTGCCTGAGATGATGCCTGATGCCTGGAGGAGACCAAATAAACTTTGATTGTATAGATAAATTTCCTTTGCAGAAATGTGACCTAAATATATGTGATTTATACATATATATAAATGTCAAATTATAACCTAAAAATACAGTAAACTTTTTTAAGCCAGTTAACATTCTCCTATGTATTCATTTAACAATCCCATCATATTCCACAATATGTGTTTACCCATAATTTTTGACCATTCTTTACTCTTGGAGATTTTAGTTGTTTCTAATCTTCATCACTATGAATTTGGTAATATTTTATGGAGAAACTTTGGTGCTTCTATGATGCTTGTTTAGTAGAAATTGAAATTTGTTTGTGCACATTCTGAGCTTCAGTGTGCAGAGGGCTGTCCACATAGAGTTTTCCAGCAGACAGTAACAAATGTTGAAATACTAAATCTGCATTTCATGTACCTAATCTTCCCATCTTTATTATTATTTCTTTTCTTGGGGAGAGCTCAGGGAAGCCCGGAAAATGGCTAATTGTCTGGACGGAAGTGTGTGGATAAAGGGAGGTATAGTATAGGTCCTCGGAGAAAGCTCTCTATGGTGTACGAAGGAGGAAGAGGAGCGAAGGCAGAGATGGAGATGGAGGTTTCCATGGATGACGTGGACAGACGCAGAATGAAATGCCATTGCCTTCTCAATGAAAATACAGAACAATTTTTGTTTCCTTTCTTATCAGGACAAGGTGTGGGCTGGAAATACTGATTTTGGGGTTGTTAAGCTGTCAGGGTTGGTCAGGGCTAGAGCATGGATGACACTGCCCACCCAGAAGGTGCAGGATGGCAAGAGGGTAACTTCAGGGTGAAACCAGAGCAGCAACATGCAAGGACCAGGAGTGGGCAGAGCTGAAGTATGAACGCTACTTCATTAAACGTTTTCAGGCTTAGAATATTTACTTGTAAGATATTTTTCCCCAAAGCACTTTTAATACTGTTAGATGCATTGATTTTCAACATGGTGCTTCGGAGTCATACTTGAGTCACCGCTGTCTCCTGTTTATTGATATTCTTTGCTATGCAGCGGCCAGAGTGGTGCACAGAACATGCAGGAAAATCTTCTCTCCTTTGGTCCAGGGGCACACAGGTGAGGCGCAGGGTCTTTAGAAGCAAGGCAAGTGAGACACAAGCTACAGAAGTTCGTAGAAGAGCAAGTTGAAGACAACCCATCCGTGTGCTTGTCAGTTTAAATCTTAAGTGAAGAATGAGTTCATTGCAGCTCTAAAAACAGTATTTCCTACTGCCAAGACATGAATGAGCTAACTGTGTTTTAAATAGTTCACCTTACAAAGAATTTTCTTCCTTTATGTGAAAAGAGCTGTGATTTATTAATTTTCCTTTCTATTATTTGCTATAGACTTTCTCTAGCATCTTCCTCGTAAATCACTTCTCTATTGAAACTAATCCTGAAATCACAATGTAATTAGTGTAGATTGTAGGACACATGTGAAATAAAACAAGCACATTTAAAATATCTCAGCATCTCCCTTTCAGGAGGCAGCGTGAGGGGCCCTTTACTGAGAATTTCTGGGATAGCATCTCTCACCTTGGCAGACAACCCAACATAAAAGGTGACACAACTGGGCAGTAGACACTTAAAAAAGATTGCTAGGAGATGCTTCAAAGAACTGAATTAGTAAAGGAAACTTAATTATCTTGCCTCCAGCCTTCCTCTGGTCAGTATTCCAATTGAACAGAGACAAAACTCAGCATTTTTATAAATGTACTACTCCAGACTTGGAATGATTCTTTTCTTAACCAACTATCCAGAAACGTACTGGCCATGTTTTTTCTTTTCTGTAGATTTAGAAAGAGTGTCTTATCACATTCTTTAAAATATAAATATCCATGCTATCCTTTTCTTAAAGCAGCCAATTTTATTTTTTTAATTTAAAAAATACGAACAAAGAAATTTTTAAAGGAATAAATTGTATAGTATGAGCAACTCAGATACATAGCTATTTATGTATTTCATATGTATGACATATGCAGACAGCTCTGTGATGTTGCCCCATTGCATTCATACACAAACACACACACATGTATATGTCACATTATAGATGGAAGAGAACATTCTTCAGGCCAAGGGTATAAATCTTATCAAGGTATAGAAAATGTAAGTAAAATCATTTCTGGAAAAGATACATTCATGAGAAATGGTGTTTAAAGAGGAGGAAGCCCATTTTCTTTGAGACTGTCAATCCACTGTTTTATGTTATCCTGTCATTGTCTTAACCCTCACTTTCATGGGAGGAGAAGAAGTCTGACAGAATTTAGCTAATATTTCTGTTTGGTCTGTTTTTCCTGACTTTGTTCGACGATTGTAGAATCCTAGGTTTTCCCCTCTGCTGCTGGTAACCTAAAGCGGAGCTGGGTGAGTTCATTGGGAAATCATCTATAGAAGCCTCTTCTTCCCGCTTTCATTCAACGAAGTATTCACAGTAACAAGTGTATGCGGGCAGATTGAGAGCAGGTTTTAGGGTGGTGGCTAGTCTTGGATGGAGGGTTCAATGTCAAGCAGAGGGGTCGTGGTGAATGGTTAAGGAAGACTCAGGGCACTGAGTCCAGGCTAGGAAATTTGAGGGTGCCTGGTTTTGCCCATCCTCCTCTGAGTTATAGAGCCAGGGTGGCATGCTTTCCATCTCCTGCCACTCCAGATTTTTTACTAGTAGTTAGTCAAATATTTGATTTTTAATTCTCAATTTATGATCAATGCATGACAAACTATGTGAAAAGACCCAGTGATGGTGGAGGCAAAGCAAAGAAAGCAAGCCAAGTTTGGAGAAGGTGCGACATCTTAATTAGCCAGCTTAATAATGCAAAGACTGCAATGTGGATTGATGCATTGATTCCTTAAGAAAAACGTAGTAATTTTAATTGTTAGCAGAATGTTTATTAAGAAGAATATCACTGGATTCCTTAGTCTTTCCTTTTTAAGCTTTATGTTGCTTCTGAAACCTGGTAACTTACTTTTTATATGTCATATAATAGAGACAGTTTGTGGGGGCTGTTACATAAAATAATAACCCTTTAGAGAATATTTCTCTGGTTGTGTTGTATTCTGAAAATCATGATATGCTGTGAGGCAAAAAAAAATCATGACTGTAAAAATCAAAACAGAAAAAAAGTACAGCATAGAATACTTTTGGTAACACGTATAATAGTCACTCTTGTATATCTTGGTGCACAGCAGTGATTGAGTTTCAACTAAAAACATGTGTAGATAGATGGATAGACGTCCCTGTAATAGGTTTATAGACTATTGTATACCCAGCTCATTGTCATGTCAGCCTCTGTGTACATGCTTTTGTGTATTTCACACACACATATAAACCACACAAGCGCACACACACATATACACCAATCACCAAATACGTCTCTCTGTTGATCTTCAAATGCAGTATTTATCTGTCTGCAGACCTACCCATGTGCCTGCCATATCATTACTAGCTCAGGGGGAATCATTCAAACCAATGCAATTTACTCAATATTGGTCAGTTTGACTCCTGACCCTGGTCCCTCAGCAGCGTATCCTTGGCAACCCTCGCCGTGCGTTAAGTCAGGATGTGCTCATTGGTCTCATCTGTGACAGCTTGCTAAAGGCTGCTCAACATAGCCTGGTCTTTTCACAGAAAATTAGAAATCCAATAATATACTATATTCTGATCAGACTGGTATTTAGGCCAGGAAAGCCACAATCGTGGTGGGGAGGGGCTCTCCCGGCTCAGCATAGGAGCCACCAGCCCCTTGGTTGGTTTCTTGAATACATCATGACATGGGAGCTATTTTCTTTGTTGTTTTATTTTGGGGGAGGGGAACATCTTATCACCTGTTTGTGAGATCACTTCACCTGAAGTATGCAAGCTGATCCAAAAGCTGGCAAAGTAAACCAGAAAATTTAGTGGAAAACACCTCTCAGAAAATATCACAGAATGTTTTCATTTTTGTATTTTAAATGAGCTTAATTACAGAGAAGGCGCATGAAGTCTACGTGTATAACTGAGAAACTGCAAAAGTGGGCAATCTATAAACATAGGATGTAATTCTGGAATCACCGAGAAAATTCTGAAAATACCATTTATGTAGAGGCTGCTGTTGCCGGATAACAGCTCCAACTCAGTCTGATCCATTTGTGGCTGTAACACATTTCCTAGCAAACTGTGGGGAGATGGGAGATGATGAATTATTATGCAACGAATAGCTTGATCTGCACTTACAGAAAATGGCTCATTGTCTCAGGCATATCCCTCAAACTTCATGTGAAAGAAACCTCACTTAGCTGACATTGAAAAATTATTTCAATGTTATGCTTTATTTCCTTTTTTCAGATTTAGAAATAACAATGTTCATTTTCACATAAGACAAAATAGTCCTGAAGAATATCACTAGAGTCCCGATTAACAAAGTAACGTGCTATTCCATGCTCAGCTGCAGAACATGGTTACTAAACTCACTCCCAGTGACCTGGCCCTGTGGAAAAGTTCAAAAGCAATGGGGAAAGCCCCACAGGAGACAGAGGAACAGAGAGGAAGGGAGATCAGCTCTTCTCCATGTGCCAAGTGAACATTCAACTGAGGTTTTCTAGAAAAAATAATTGTGAACCCCTTCAGGAAGGGAGGACACACCTGCCCCGTTGTTGAGCATGTTGAATCACCCGAAGCAGCAAGGATGACCACTGGAAGGACACCGTGACCCAAAGATCCTGGTGTCAATGATGGTGATTTGGGAGTATTTCTTTTGGGTTTAGAAAATCTAATTAATTGTTATGAAATCCCATCATTTTGATTCTCTGCTGAGGGGCAGGCAATGCTTGCATGAATTTGATCGGTGCGTGCACTTCTTGCTTATGCCAGATGCATATGAAATTTTGGGATGAAGTCGGGAGACCCTTGCTTGGCCAAGTCATGAATATTTAAGTGCGTCCCCAGAATCAGCATGCTGAATTTTATATTGGTCATTTTCTCCTCTCACTGTTTCACATTTTTTGCTCTGCTCCCTTCATCTCTCCTCATCCTGACCCACTTATTATTTCCACCAGAAAAAATAAAGAGACACGGCTGGTCCAGTGGCACAGCAGTTAAGTGCACATGTTCTGGTTTGGTGGCCCAGGGTTCGCTGGTTCAGATCCAGGGTGTGGATGTGGCACTGCTTGGCACGCCATGCTGTGGTAGGTGATCCACATATAAAGTAGAGGAAGATGGGCACAGATGTTAGCTCAGGGCCAGTCTTCCTCAGAGAAAGAAAGGAAGGAAGGAAGGAAGGAAGGAAGGAAGGAAGGAAGGAAGGAAGGAAGAAAGAAAGAAAGAAAAAGAAAGAAAGAAGAAAGGAAAGGAAAGAAAGAAAGAAAGAAAGAAAGAAAGAAAGAAAGAAAGAAAGAAAGAAAGAAAGAAAGAAAGAAAGAAAGAAAGAAAGAAAGAAAGAAAGAAAGAAAGAAAGAAAGAAAAAATAAAGAAACAGAGCGTGCACACTCAGTACTCGGTGTGCAGCCTGTTTCGTTAGAGCCTCTCCTGTACACCTGTGTATGGGGTACCCTGGAGCCCCACAGTGCAGGAGCTGGTTCTACCTTCTGGGGTCTTTGTCTGCCTTAGGGGTGCACCATCCAGGCATGTACGGCTTCCCCCATTCTCTGCTCGTCCTGTCTGGAGGCTCACAGCCTGCCTCGACCTTCCTCCATCTTTCTTCCTGCAGTGGTGTTGCTTCCTCAGCCTGGAGCGCTCATCACCCTGACTTGTCCCTTGTCCCCTGCCTTTTCTCAGCTCTGTGATCAGAAGTCACATCTTTGGGGAAGTCAGCCCTGACTCCTGACTCCCCACCCATGCACCATTTCCACTTCTTGCTATGCTGGCATGTACTCTGGTCCTTTTTCCAAGACATAGCATCAAGATCCTGTACATCTGTGTGACAGCCTGAGGGTTGGTTCTTTGCTACTAGACAGGGAGAAATATCCCTGCAAGTGAATAAAGAACTGTGCTCATCATCCTCTTAGATAGACCCAGAAACCCCCACAATATAGCGTGAAATAGGAACTCAGTTGAAAGTCATTGAATGGATGACATTTTCACCTCTGCTTTCTTCCTTCCCTTTCCCACTGCAATTCCCACTTGCCAGAACCCTATGCTGCCAAAAACACTCTGGCCAGGATACTGCTGAAGGCAGCTCTCCGGGCCCCTGGGCTGGACTCTGTGCTCGGTTGTTAAAGGCATCTTCCTCTGTAGCTCTGAGTTAAAACATGCCACTCATCAAGCCATGCTGTGGTGGTGGCCCACATACAAAATAGTGGAAGATTGGCGTAGATGCTAGCTCAGGGCCAATCTTCCCCTCCTCCCGAAAAAAAAGGAAGCTCCTGTCAGGGAACGAGATGGCAGGGCTGTCTAGGTAGTCTGGGTGGGTCCCCTGGCTGCTGCTCACACAGGGAGACAGAGGAGCAGTGGCTCAGTGTGGGAAGGTCACTAAGAATGGTCCTGGGAGTCACAGCAGTGGACCGGTTTTCTACAAATGCCTATACCTGGACACATGGTGCCCAATCTGTCTAGCAAGTTCTCGACTCATTTTACAACACAGTCATTATTTGTTTTATGATTAAAATATAGCGTCTACATAATTTTTATGATGAATATATAAAATAAAAAATGAAAACTTTTTAAGCAAAAACACTCTGCCATGTGTAAGGAGCACGTTATGCCTCTGTTCCCTCAGAGGCAGTGTTCTTCCAGCATCTATATTACTGTTATCAGGATTCAGTAACTCACAAAAATCTGGTTTGGAAATTTTGCTATAAATAAGGCCCTGAGAGTCACAGAGAAGAAAAGCGATCTTCGCCCTCAGGGAGCTGACATTTTACTATAAATTTCACCCGTCTCATTATCTTATTGTATGCATTACTCCTATACCTAGTGGGAATAAAAAATTCTCTCTAAAAACCTGATGTTGATAAATTTCTATGGTTGAAACAAATTCCACATTTATAAAATTAAATATACATTTTTGGAAGGATCCAGTTATTTTGAAAGCAGAGCCTTCTAACCAAGGGTACACTAAGTCATAGCTATTCTGTTTTACCTTTCTACAAAGTAGTCACAAAAGGACAACAAAATGACTTAGCATGCGTAAATTTAGAGAAATGATCTATAAAATCATACTTTTGGAGAAAGCCCCAGGTGAATCATAAAGGTTTTTATATGCATGTGCTCCTGGGCAGCAGGCAATTCGTTTTTGCAAGAGAAAATGGCCCCGGAACTCAGGCCTGCCCTAGACCTGCTGTAACCACTGTGTCACTGGTTAAGGAAACTAACAAGCTCTGTGAAAATTAGTTACTGGAAAGACAAGTGGTAGAATTTGTAGTGTGTTACATCAGGAAAGGACTTTCTAAATCTTCCATAGCTGAGGTAGTCAAAGTGTTATCTAGAAGCAGAACTCATTCTTTGAACAAGATCTGATATGTAAAATAGCTGAAGGTGGCCTGGGGACAGGGGAGGGGAAGAGGGGAGCGGCCCCCAAGCAGAGCCCACTTGCAGATGCTCCTGGCTGCACCTGAGACCCAGGCCATGAGCCCCGCCCCGGCCCTCAGCACTGCTCGTCCAGTCTCTCCGTTTCACCACCAAGAAGTCTAGGCTGCAGAGAGGCGAGTCCTGTCTAAACGGAGATCCTGGAGAAGTCGGCTGTCCTGCCCCAGACGCAGAGCGTCCTCCTTGGTACTGACCTGAGGATTGCACACGTTCTGGGTGAGAAAACATCTTCATTAAGGACCACATAGTGCTCTCAGTCTTGGCCTGAAAACAGAGTTTTTGATTCTAGAGTTTTGTTGTTTTAAATTTAAATCTCAAACTGTCCTAGGCTTTGAAATATTAATTTAATACTTAAAAAATACAACCATTTAGAAAACTGTTTATTTTCTATTTTATTCCTGATTTTGAGCCAATTTTACGACTTTTATCTAACCTAAATTAGATTTTTTCTATTGCGATTTACCCTTTGTTGCAGAAACTGCTCACGTTTCCCCTAACGGATTATTTGTAATTCCTTTCTCACGATGGAGGTGGGGGTTGTCCTAATTAATAGTGAAGTCCTTTCAGTCCAACAGCCGGGTTCGAATCCTTGCTCCGTCTGTCCCTGGAGATGTCGGGCAGTGACCACACGGCCTCTTCTCTCATAGCAACGTGTGGGTGCTCCCCACTTCAGTGACTTGTGAACAGCAAAGGTCACACACTAGACACTTAAAGTCAGCTGTTATGATAGACCTCATGTGTCGTTTTCATGCTAAGTATGTTTTATTTGGTGCTTGTAAGCATTTTATCCAGTGAGACTTTTTCTTTCAAGGTTTTTGTTTTTAAAATCCCCATCACTACTCAAATTTTGTAAAATCCTTGTTACCTTTTTATTATTAAATGATTATTCAAAAGGTACCTTGGAATTTTATTGTTAACATATCACTTTCTAAATAAAGATGCCAACTTCAATGACGCTTTATTAGGAAAATATTAACCGAATACCACATTCATATTTATCAGTCAGTCAAACGCATCCAGTGATTATGGTCAAGAACTGAATTATGTGATTTGAGGGAGGAAATGCTCTTTCACGTTATTTGGCAGCAATTTGCTAGATATTATCATCACAAGCTGAGGTTGTTATTTTCTGAATTCATTCCCAGGAAATAAACTAACCCACATCCTAGAAAGATATAAATTCTGTGATGACACCGTGATTTGGTCATGAAAGTGGGATGGGACGCAATCTGCTTTCCCAGGCACTCACTTAGCCCAGCCTTCCCGAAATTCCCTGTCCAAGAAATGCCAAGGGTCCTCTGTGCCCGCGATGCTCAGGGTGGACAGTGAAGGGGCGCTTACAGAACCAAGGGGCACAGCAGCCAGAATGGACAGCGCCCTGCGTTGTGTTCTTTCTGGGATGAAAATACCTGTGGCAAACAGATACATGTAGTGCTCCTTTGATGTCACGTGATCAAAGGAAAGCTTCTTGATCCTTTAAGATTAAAATTGTCTTTCTAAAATAGCAATGACTTTAGTGTACTCTAGTCACACTGTGTTTTGAAATATAATTGCATTTTTATATATTGCTTGTCTTTACATAGCTGAGACCGTGCCCAGGAGCTCTGATGTTCCCATGAGCATCATAGGCCAGCCAGCTCCACAGTCAGCCCTTCCCTTCCTCACCACTCTTCACCCATTGGTCTCATTTCATTATTTGTGCACATGTCCAAATCTTTCTTCTTCTATATGAAGACTCCTTCATGGCTCAGATCTGACCTTTTATTTATTTATTTTTTTGCTGAGGAAGATTAGCCTCTGTGCCAATCTTCCTCCACTTTATATGTGGGTCACCATCACAGCATGGCTGCTGAGTGGTGTAGGTCCACACCCAGGATCCAAACCCACAAACCTGGGACACTGAAGCAGAGTGTGCCAAACTTAACCACTATGCTGTGCAGCCAGTCCCCAACCTTTTGCATTTTTGAACTTTCTCTGAAAATGCCTGACAGTGCTTTAAAAGTTAAAAAGCACTTAAGAAGTGTGTTAAAGTAATAATTTATAAAAATATATGCCAGAATATGTGATGTGGACATTTATGATGAAATAATCATTAACCTTCTGAGGAACGTAAGTTCATATGTTCACATTTTAAGACACTGGTAGTTTTCACTATACGCTTGATGTATTTAATGTATACATTTTAATTTTCAAAAGCTTATGATACATTCAATTAAATTGTTATCTGGAGGCTTAATCATTTTAGATGTTATTGATGAGACGGGAATTATTACATGACCACGTGATTCGTTAAGATACCCCAATCCCTTCTTATCATGGGAAATAATGTGTGTTCAAAGATAATACAATCAAATTAATGAGTGGAATACCTGCTTCAGAAAGTGAACTTTTCTCTTTGCATTTTTCTGTCCATCATCTTGTTGCTACATAAAACACCCCTCTAGGGCCCAGACGTGATATCTGAGGTGAGGGTCTTGAGCCCAAACACCCCCAATCCAGGAAGGGGTGGCAGTGAGGGGATTAGACTGGGCCTACGAACGTGGGGAGGGAACTCCTCTCTGATGGTGGCCCTGTAAGCAGGGCATCCAACATGGCCACATCTGCAGATTTTTCAAGAGAAGCTGAAAATCCATAAGTCTACGCAAGAATGTGCCAATTGTTAAATGTTCACTGAATTTTGTTTAAACATTATATAAACCAAACAAAACATTTCTGTGCAGGCGCAAAGACTTCTGGTGTGCGACCTTTGATATAAGCACTGACCAGAACTCTCCCGTTCAGGCAGGAAAAAGCAGTGCGGTGCCCGGGCTCTTCCTTCCTTCCAGCTTGTGCCTTGCAGCGGGACCTGGCAGCAAGCTGATGGGACTGCAGGCCTGCCTTTCCGTCATAACCCTTAGGAGACAGGTGTTCTCATAGGGGAGTAGCTTCATTTCTGAAGAACAATAATAGAAATCAACAGAACATTGTACATGAGGCTTAAAACCTAAAGAGAAAGCAGAATGTAGCAAAGGACTAAACTTCATACAGGAGCAGGTGGAGAGACTTCCTGTGGAATGAGGACACAGAGAGAGCACTGTTGGTGTAGAGCTCCTGCAGGAATCAGGAGAGTCTGCAGGAGGATGGCTCTGCCCTCGCTTTACCTAGGGGCTTCCAGGGCCAGGATGCTGTCTGTAATGTTTTATTCATATGTGAACTTACATAGTCGGGTGTAGACCGTATCTAGACTATTCCAGAATCTGTGTGTGTTCGTGTGCTTCAACATATCTTCTCGATAGCTTTATCAAGTACCTGGTTATAAGACAGCTCTTCAGGTATCCTTAAGAAGAAGAACCTCCTGTTGTTTTGCTCAGTACACAATCTCCATGCAACCCTGTTTTCTTAAAATTTTAGCTGTTAAAAAAGAAAATTTCTGATCCTTCTCCATGGGTTCAAATTAACTAAAAGATTGTATAATCAATGTTTATAAGTTATTAACTGCTTTTATTTTATCCATTTGATTCCTAGAAAATAGGTCTAACTAAAACGTGTTCAAATTTATTTTTTTATATATCTGAATTTGGTGAGTTGCTTATTAGTTTCATAGTCTAAATTTTTTTTAATTTATGACAAAAGGTAAATTTACGTGTCATTGAGATTTGTATTATGTATTTTAATACAGAAAATTAGAACAGAAATTCTATAGCTTTGAACATTTCTTATACATTTATGACTGGATAGAGTTTAAATTAATTGGGTCATATAAATCATCCTAAAATTACATGAACATTCATGTAAATATATAATTTTTGTGTTTCACATAGAGTTGAAAGCAACGCTGAAAACCTGACAAACACAACATTTTTGTATTATTTTAGCTAAAAAGAAATACCAACGGGCTGCTGCTTCAGTCGATTCTTTGTTCAGTACTGTCCAAATGAATTCACGATAAAATAAGATTGCCCTTAACAATTCTAACTTGTCTAAGAAGATTGAACAGGCGAGGCTACCTTTTCATCAACACATGCACATTTTCTCTGTCGGCCATCCAGACACACACACAAAAACAAACTTGTAATGAGCGGGTACTTTATCAAGTGCTTTCTCCATCCTTCATTAAACGACAGAAAATTGCTCTTTGCCGGGTTTGTCAATGCAGCCCAACCTCCCAGAAGCCCATTTGTTTCACATGCGAGCACCGAATATTGCAGGGATTTGCAGATTTTAGGAGACAAATGTGCCCAAGTTTGCGCTGCTCTAGGAGTTGCATATTGTTTTGGCTTGTTTGGGTTTTGTTTTGCATGATTTTGAACGCGAGGGGACCATCCGTGAGAGAAGGTGAGGGCTGTGTGTTGTATCCGGCATTGCAGATTCTGTTGCCCACTGCACCGTGTCATCTTTTTCCTCTTGAAAAGTGTCTTTAAGAGGGTCTTTATCCCCCAAAACAATCTCCGTGCTAAGGTGTAATATATGTGGCTAGTTTAGACTAAAAACACAAACAAAATGGGAAATGTGTACTTTCATTGCATTCCTTCTGGTCTTCATTAAATCTTATTGAATTTGTCATCTTTTTTAATTGCTCTTACCAGTAACGGTGGTGAAAGGATTTTTTTTTTTTTTTTTTAGTGAGTTAAAAACTTAACAATTTGACCCTCTCTTGGAGAACAACCCTTCCGGAGCTTGGCAGACAAGGAAGAACTTGAAATAACAGCAACAGTGTAGCTTTGTCAGGGCAGCCCTCAAATGCTCAGCATTAGAGTCAATGTAACGGATTGAGTTTGGCGGCATCACCGGGAGGGTATATAACGTATGGGGCTGGGGTTTGTTGGAACGGTCATTATTTATTCATACCCACAGATTAACTGCACAATGTAATTGTTGAAATTCTGTCGCAGAAGAGAATGAATAGGTGCAACTTTTAGGATTCCTTGGGGGTTTATATCGGACGGAAGATGATAGTTTTCAATAAAGACATAGCAGAGCTCACTGCAACATTTCCATATGCTCTGAATTTCCAGCCAAACAAATAGAGACGGGTTTCGGACCCAGCCTGCAGCAGGCCATGCCCTTTAATTGCCATTTACATAGCAGAGAATCATTAATTTCTAATTCGCCTATTATTCACTCTCTTTAGTATGCTATGTCCATGTCTGTTTGGGGCAGTGAAATAAATGTGGTTTCCTCATTGCTTTAGCAACCTACCATTTTGTGGGGTTTTTTTTTTGTTTTTTTTTTTGATGCTTTTTTGACCTTAACAGATTCCTTTCTATGAATAGCAAGCTTAGGGCTCTTGTTTAGATATGATTTACGATGCTACATTAACCCTTCATTGACCTAGAAATGCCCTAATATTAAAACAGTTTGACACATAGAAAATCAAAAGCCCTTTTATTGAAGGTGCTATTGTCCGCATCATAAGTTTCTTCAGTGTGATGCCACAGCCACACCATCAATTTCCCACCACTATTGAGCACTGTATTGAAAAACTAATGGACAGAATCCTTTGTCATTTCTGTCCCAGTGACCAGCAAATAGCTCAGAGAAAGTCTCTGCCTTCATATCACTCCAGGCATTTCTAAATGACACATCCAAGATAACACGCTGGCGTTTTAAGAAAAAAGACTTATTGGAGGCTGTGGGGATGAAGCACAAAGGGCCGCTTTGTTTACTCACATACTTGTAAAGTTGTGACTTTGTTCTTTTTAATTTCTTGCCATGGAGTTCACTTAAATGACACACGAGGTGGAAAATATCTCTTTACAAAGTATTTAGCTGGCTTATGCACATGCAGTCTTTCAACCCCACACAGGAATATTTTTGGTAGCTAAAGTTACATTTTTCCTTTTTCTTTTAAATGTTGAGATCAATCCACGTATTTCAATAACTCTGACACATTTATAGAAATCTCAAGTTTGGTTAGAATGGATTTTGATGAGTGTGCTGGTAACAATACTCTACAAGATTGTCACCATAAAGAATATTTCAGAAAGAAGCTATTTACTGAAAAGACGCCTTTATAAGATTATGGCATTTGAAATTAAGCTTTTATACCGTGTACAATGTTCATATGGACATTGAAATATATACAAAGATGAAGAAATTCACATATGAGAATACAAAAACAGCATTACCTCAGATGCCGCTGCCCTTTTAATGTCCGCTTCTTGAGAGTTTTCAGAGATTGGGCCGTTATGAGCTGGCACTCTGGAATTTATCGCTGGTACGGTGCAGGATTGCAGAGCACCACTGTAAGAATCTGACCAAGATTTTCAAAGGCCATGCCCGGACGGCCGGGTCACCAGCTCTCTCTGGGCGGCTGGTACGTCCTCCATGAGTCCTGTGGCCACTCCTCGCCCTCCCTTGGCCCCCAGCAAAACCAACTTTGCCTTTATGACCAAAGTGTTCACACAATGGCCCTTCAATGCCCTTCAATTCTCATGTTTCTCAGGTTTTTTTCTTTCTTTCTTTCTTTCTTTTTTTAATCAGTGATATCCCTAAGGATCTTCTGGAACTGGTGCAAGAGGAAGAGGACGTTTCCTTCCCAGCTGCCTCTCGTGGGTCCCATGGGCACATCTTCAGCCTCCACCCTCTGCTCTTCCTGCTGCTGTCACCATGAGCTGCACTTGTGGACTTTCTAATCAACAATGCAAAAGTCATTTCATGTTTTTAACATGTAAGAACGTCCCTCAGCTTCAGAGTAATCATTCTCTTTGGAGAGGGGTGTGGGATTTCAGGGGCGAATGTGACAAATATACCGATAAAGCTTTACTTAATCATAATAATGAAGCGAATATGGAAAGTGTGTCTTTGTTAATGGCTTACATTCACATAAGATGTCCCAGTATGAACCTCCCTGTTCTTAAAATACCAAGATGCAGTCATTGCCCTGAGCCTCCCACTGGTCTCCCACCCACTCTGCACCTGGACCTTCAGGAAGGCTCAGCGCCCCCAGCAGGGGCTCCTAGGGTCAAAGTGGAATTGGAATTAAATATGTTTGGTAGGTACATAGTAACTGTTTCATTATCATCTTTACTGGAAGGACTGTAGGCCCAAATTTTTCCACAGTTGTGAAAATAGATTTTTAAATTTCCAAAGGGGAATCTTAGATTTTCGAGGCATCTTTCAAATGCACCAAAGCATCCCAGTGCACGTGTCGATGACCACGCAGGTTCCACCTGCCTGCCTCAGCACTCAGAGCTGCTGTGTCCTTTCACCTCATGCAAGAAGCACCCTTACCCTCCTGGTGAGACAAACACAACCAGACCCCCACAGGCATCACCTTCCTGTTGGCATATTTCTAGACTGCGATTCAGCTGCACCCCGCCCTTGTGACCTGATCTCTGTGAATTTTACCCTTGTTTATTAAAATCCTTCCTGCATGTTTCAAGTCAGAGTCTGTCTGTGGTCAGGAGGCAGCCTCGCAGCTGCCCCTGCCACAGGCAGTGGGGTGAACTAGCCAGATGCCATCACCAAACGAGTTTCTCCAAGTCCAGTGGTTGGAAGTGGACCAAGAAGTGAGGAAAGAAGGGACTATCCCCACAGCCAGGGGCACTGACTTCAGACAAGTCATGTGCATACTAAATAAACATTTAACAAAAAACATACGGTCAATAAGTCAAAGTCTTCTTAGGATACCATATCGAAGATAAAGAGATTTGGTTTGATTCAAAGGCTGCGTGAAGGCGCCCTCCATGAGGACCATGTGCTACAGATTGTGGGAGTCATCAGGCATGTGTTTCTCCCACCAGCTTCGCAAACATAAAGCCCTGTTTGTTTCTGCTTGGTCATGTATAATATGCAAATGCAAGGGGTGAAAGAGCACTTTAAGACCTCGGGCATGAAATTCAAAATTGAATCCTGTCAAATCATAGGAACTCAAGTGTAATTCTTGCTGTGTAGATGACAGCAGGCTAATTAGTAATACAAGAGAGAGGCACCCTTCACCCCAGAGGTCAGGAGCCAGTGTACCACCCTTGTTTATTAGCTTAACACAAAGGGTCATTATGGTAATCCCACCTCCTGGGCAGCCGATTCCGGGTAAATAAAGCTTTGTGAATACGTGTGTATGGAACTGTTTCCCAGGATCATACAGTTTCTGCAACCTTTTAATTAATATTTATAATGCCTTTGAAAGTATTTGCACATGAAAATGACCAAGTAGGTACTTCACAACATCCAGTAAATCATCCTTCTCTTTTCTCCTGTTTGGAAGAGAGACAGAGACAGAGATAGACAGAAAAAGAGAACAGGATCAAGCACGTTCTTAATTCCCCAATATGGTTTCTGTTAAAAAATTAGAGTCTCCGAGTATAATTACTTTTCTATATATCTTCTGGCTAAACTTAATATTTTTTTCTGTACTGTAAGATACTGCCCTAGCTATTTATAAAGGCTAAGTATTTCACTAAGCTCTTACAATATTGAGAGAATCTATATTCTGAGAATTTGAAAACATGTCAGCCCACCTAAATTACATATTGATCAGGTTTAATTGCATGCCACCCATCAGTATTAGGTTTGAAAATTCATAAAAGAGAAATAATGTACTCTTTGTGGATGATTACTTCTGGGGCATTTAAATGAATTCCATCACTTAACCTGGCCTGCGACAGATTATTGAGCCTTGCCATCTAGCCATTCACAGACCAATGCAGGAGAACAGCTGTTTTCCAACTATCAGAGAACAGCAGAGTGAAAACAATATAAATTTATATGGATTTTCTTTTAAGGAAAATAGCAAAGTAAAACATTAAAAGTAAACATTCATTTTTCAATTGCTTCCCGAATCACCCTCCTCATTGTCTCCCTATATATAAGCATTCATTTTTAATGCTTTTTGGATCTCAGGCATCCTTTTATTTCAAGTAGTAATTCACATCTTAATTAATATACAGCAATCAAAGAGATAAGCAAAGATAAATGATTCTCAGCTTGGTTTTATTTGTTAAGGTTAATTTTTTGTGCAAGTACATAAAAGGATTTTAATGCTGATTCTTTATTGGACAAACCATTTAATTTTTGTAAAAAACCTCCAAAGTTTTGTACTGTCAGTGGTGAATGGTCTTTAAAAGCCATCTTCTTGTGAAGGTCACATTGGCTAAGAAAATGAGTTCATCATTAGTTTTCAGGATGTTCTTTACATTTAGAAATTATGTTTGTTGGTATTGGTTGTGTTTTGAGAAATTGTGCTTATGTATGTTTTTCTTTACAGATTATCAATACAAAGTAAAAAGAACCAGTTAAAATCATTGGGCTTACTTGGATAATAGTTTAAGAGCTACATTTTATTTAGACACTCTGAGGTAATAAATATCTGTGAGCATAATTAACTGTCTTTCTCCGGGACTAGCCCTGGAGATGCTTCTTTAGGACCTTCCGTACTGTCTTCTCTCAATGTTAACGTTCAGTTTTTCCTTGAGAATTATTTGGGGCTGTGAGGTATGCTAACAGGATTTGTTTTCACACAGTGGGTTATTATATGTGGACACTGAACAGATGTATCACTTTGTCTCATCCTTGGCACAAACAAAGTGCTGTGTTTTATTCTTTATGAAGCAAAGGTAATGCTGTGCAAATGAACTCTCTTGACATGTCTGACTTCATTGTTTATTTGACTGAAATTACAGTGGTGGGAGGAAGAAAATAATGGTTCCCAGGGGCCAAGGGGTACAGTTATATCTTAAGTCCTCACTTAGGTCACAATTGCATCAAGACCATCTAGGAGAGTCAGCTACCAAATCTAAGACAATTCAGAATACGATAGCTTAAAACACTGGTGTTTCTGCCTCTCGGTCAGTGGCAAGCACTGGTTGTCTCAGCCCATACTCACACCTGATGTCCTATCAACATTTTATTCATACGGTCACAGAAATGACCGTGTGTTGTTGTTTTGCTGTATTCTTAAGGAGAAAATGAGGGGGAGAGGGAGCAGTATCGTAGTCGGTGCTTCCCCTGTAGAAGACAGCTGCCCATACCTCCCACACATGGAGGTCAGCTCCCCATGCAGTCAGATAAACCAAATTTATTAAAACTTCATCAACATCAAGAACACAGAACAAAGTGTTCACAGAAAGAAGTTGTCTCAGAGCATAACAGTTATAGGGTGAGGGGTGAGGGTGGAGGGAGAGGACGTTATCTTAATAATGAGAAGAAAGTCAGAGCTTGAAATGCACAAAATAAAACTTATTCAAAGACCTAAAAGAGATCAGGTTGATACGTAAAGAAATTAGGCACAATATAAATGATATTTAAATAAAATAGAAATACGATGAGGGACTTAGCTCGTTCCTTAAATTGTTCAGAACCCTGGTAAAGTGAGTTACAGATGAAGGAAGAATAAATGGCATTCTGCTCCTCATTGAGTCGACTGTGATTTGAAATATGAATCTATACAGCCAATGCCAAACCAGGAGGTCAACCAGAAGGTTATTGTAATAGAGGCGGTGGTGAAGGTGGTGATGGTGGTGTTTGGTGGCGGTGGTGATGATGGTAGAGATAGTTGTGGTGGTGATGGTGGTGACGGTGACTATGGTAGAAAAGGTGGTTCTAGGTGGATTCTTAAGGGGAAGCAATATGAAGAAGCATACAGAGATTATGTAAAGAGCCTTATGGAGAAGGTCTTCCATATGGATGGAACAACCAAACTCCAAAAGAATCTATTGACGTTAAAACAGCTTCTAACTGTTTGAAATTTTCTACACATTTCAGAAAAACGAAAATCATCCCGTTTGAGAAGACTGCACAGAAGAATGTAAATAGAGTGTTCTTTGTCCGAAGTGAAACAGGAGTTCAAAACCTGCCTCTTACTGTGTGAACCTAGTTAAGTTATTTAGCATCTCTCTCCATTATGTTCGCCACCTGTAAACTGACAATCTTAATAGTTTGGCCAAGGTTATTATTTGGATTAAAGGAGATAATATATACAAATCCCATAGCCTAGCATTGGTGCATATCAGGCTCTTAATAAATATTTCCTTCCTCATAATCTACTCAAACATTTATAAAATGTATCACAGATCCTAGTTTTGGGGGTGGATTATAGCAATAAAGGGTTTTTCTATTCTCTATAAATCCATCAATAACTAAGTTCCAAGTCTGTGATACTAAGATGAGGGAATCAGAGAATCAAGACCAAGGAAATATCATCATATTTGAATGTCCATCCCATGTTTCTTTGCCCCAGGGAAAAATTTGTGTGACACTTTCTTCTCTTCAACTCTTTGCCACCCCCGGCAGATAATCAAAATCAAGAACATTCTGTGCAAAAGCAGCTCATCTGGTGATGAAATAGATACCTTGTAGTTAATAACTGAATCAACATCATAGTATAAAATAATATTTGAGCCAATAGGAAGACATTGAAAGGAATTTATTATGAAATTTCACCTTGCTTTGTTTCTTTTCCACATTTAAAAAAATTTAAATTTTAAAATATTGAAAAAGCAACATCCTTATGCACTTTGTCCAGTTATTTAAAGATATTTCTTATAATGTGCTATTTAGAGTAAACTTATTCACATATATTTTTCACATTTTTTTATCACTGGCTTATTTGTTTATAAGTGAAGGAGACCCCAATCAAACCATCTTTGCAAGAAAGGTAGTGTCATTAGCTCAAGTAACCAAGTCATGGAACTTTCCAGAGAGGACAGATGGCCACATGCAGAGAACGGACTATTCCTGTCTTCCATCTTTTTTGGGGTGGGATTGGAGTGGTGAACTAAGAATTTGCCCGACCTGTGTCATCTTCCCTTTGGGGCATAGAAGGTTGGCATGAGCAACTGCCCCACAAAAGCCTCATGGCTGGAGTGGAGAGAATCCTTCCGTAAATGAACTGCACACTGGCGTCGACATAATAAGAGCTGCCCTCTACATGTATGTTATTTCAATCTCATCCACAGACATCCCCAAACCAATTTTTGTGTGTTTATTATAAATACAATGCTAAGTTGTAATATGGCTATAAAAGAAGATCCAGTGTCTGTTTGAGATTTTGTAATATAACTTTAAGAAATGTGACCAAATATTTAAGATTTAAGGAAGTGTTTAAATTTGTCTCAACAACTACCCATCATTTATTCTCAGTGTTTCTGTCCTCATCCTTGAAGTTTGTGGTGCTGTGGAGTTTTGCAGTAACAATGCTCTTTATCTAGTGGATAAATCAATAACAAATGACTTATCCCTTAGCACCTGAGAAACAGTCTGCAGAAGTCCTCACGCGCTCTTTGGTGTAGCAGATTAAAGCGTGTCCACGATAAATCATTCCCAACTGTTCTCTGATGAATTCTGAAATGGCCGATGCCTTCAGTACTGTATAAATATTTCTCTTCTTGCGTGACTGTCTTTGGCAAATGTTCTTCTCTCCTCAGACCAACCACCAGGACACACTTGGGATGAATCTCTGACCACTACTTTATTGCATAGCCTCATAATGGTGACATTTGAAAAACAGTGCTAAAATCATTTTAGCTTTGAGAATGGAGAAAAACAAGAAGAAATAAAACTAAAATATTTAGTGTGGCCAATTATTGAACTGAGATTTAATAATTATGGCTTCTGCTCAATTAAAATTTCTATCAAAGCTTCAATATGCCTGTTGTGGGTTAAAGTGTGTCCCTCCAAAAAAGGTTTGTTGGAGTCCTAACCCCCAGTGCCTGAGAACGTGACCTCATTTTGAGATAATGTCTTGCAGAGGTAATCAAGTTGAAATGAGGTCATTAGGGTGGGGCCTCATCCTGTATGACTGATGTCCTTACTAAAAGGGGAAATTTGGATAGAGACGGATAACCTCAATAGCTAAATAGACGGAAGACAGTATGAAGAAACATCAGCCAAGGAAAGAGGCTTGGAACAGGCCCTGCCTCACAGGCTCAGAAGGAGGAGACCCAGCTGACTCCTTGCTTTCAGAATTCCAGTCTGCAAACTGAGGGGAGACAAATTTCCGTGGTTCAGGTCTCCAGTCTGTAGTACTTTATTATAGCAGACTGGGAGACTAATGCAATGCCCTGGATTAGTAGAATGTCCAAAACTTTTGTAAGTTGTAAGGCCCATATTTGTATGTAAAATATAAAATATTTCAATGCATTCTGTTATCTGAAAACTTTGATGATCTAAATTTTACCAAGCCACAGAGTTTCTGTTTTGACATATTATTCAATGTACTCAGATATATGGCATTTTATGACATGAAAGGACTTCATGTACCCAAGAGAGTATTTAAAATACTGGAAATCATAGAGAGGAATGCAAAATCGCCATAAATATCATGGTCCAAGAAATCTGATGGCTTCTTTTTCCTGACAACTTGTTTTTCATTTACAATTATGATGTTCTCTTAAATTACTATATGAATACAAATTAAGCTATTTTTTAAAGTTTTATTTCCTTCATTAACACTGCTTCTCAGCGTTTGTTTATGCCCCTGTGTGCGTGTCTACATGTGCACACACACTCACACCTCTCTTTTATTCCACTGATTTTCCTCCTGGGCCTAGTGATCCTTGGTACTTATGCACATTGTATTTGAGGGTCTGGGTTGATCAGCCCTGGTCTGCAGGGTGCATTTCCTCGGCCCTGACGAGAATTCCCGCTGCCTTGTCAGGGCTGCCTTTGGGATTGCTCAGAGGGGAGACAGGACCTGTGCCCTGGGTGTGATTCTCTGTTATTTAGAGTGGGCAGGTAGACTTTGTTTCCGGTTTGGAAGCACTTGTTTCCTTGTGATTCCCATATATTTGTCTCCTCTACATTTGTGGTGGTTTGGGGACTGGCCTCCACCTCCATTCTCTGTTCTCACACTGGAAGTCTTCCAGTAGGGGACTTTTACTCATGCTGTGTCCAGGGTGGAAACTGTGGGCTCTGCCTTCCTGATCTCCACTAGGTGCTGCTCAGCTCCAACCTGGCCTGACAGAAAATGTGCTTCTTGGGGACCCAACCCCTCTGAACCCAGTTCTGCCCCTTGGGATCTTGACAAGAGTGTGGGTTCTGCAGAGAAAATTCACATATTTGGAGACCTTCTCTTTTGCCTTTCTGGAGATGCAAGTTCTTCTGCTTTGTTGACTTTTGTTTCATACCTGTTCTTTTCTGCTCTCTAGCTTCCAGGACTTTCTCATCCTTATGTTTTAACAATTGAATATTCCTTGAGTCCAAGTGCTACTATGGTTGATAGATAGATAGATACTAGATTATAGATATAGATATAAAAAGTCATTATTATAAGGTATATATCTTATATGTAGTCATTTTTTTAAAAATTTCCCATTGGAATACGATTTTGGGAAAGAGGAGAAGGCAATGTATATGTTCCTTATCTACTTGAACTCAACCATTTACTATGTTTACAACCACTTGATGATGTTTTGTTTTGGATTTTTTTATTGAGGTCATAAGTTTATAACATTGTGAAATTTCAATTGTACATTATTATGTGTCAGTCACCATATATATGTGTCTCTTTACCCCTTATGCCCATCTCCAACCCCTTTCCCCTCTGGTAACCACTAATCTGTTTACTTTGTCCATGTGTTTGTTTATCTTCCACACATGAGTGAAATCATACAGTGTTTGTCTTTCTCTGTCTGGCTTATTTCGCTTAAAATGATACCCTCAAGGTCCATCCACATTGTTACAAATGGGACAACTTTGCCTTTTTTATGACTGAGTAGTATTCCATTGTGTATGTATGTGTGTGTGTGTATATATATGTATACATACCACATCTTCTTTATCCATTCATCAAGTGACAGGCACTTGAGTTGCTTCCACATCTTGGCTATTGTGAATAATGCTGCAATGAACATAGGTGTGCATAAGTCTCTTTGAATTGTTGATTTCAATTTCTTTGGACACATACTTTTTATTTTTTGGGAGTTTTTGATTACTGTTTCAATCTCTTTACTTGTGACTGGTCTGTTCAGATTCTCTGTTTCTTCTTGATTCAGTGTTGGGAGGTTGTATGAGGCTACGATTTCTCCTAGATTGTTCAATTTGTGGGCATATAGTTTTTCATAGTATTTTCTTATAATCCTTTGTATTTCTGTGATATATTTTGTAATTTCTCCTCTTTTGGTTCTAATTTTATTTATGTGAGCCTTCTCTCTTTTGTTGCTAGTGAGTTGGGCTAAGGTTTTGTCAATTTTGTTTATTTTCTTAAAGAACCAGCTGTTAGTTTCATTGATCCCTTCTACTGTTTTTTTGGGGGGGTTTCAATTTCATTTATTTCTGGTCTAATTTTTATTATTTCCCTCCTTTTACTGACTTTGGGCTTTGTTTGTTCTTCTTTTTCCTGTTCTTTTAACTGTAGTTGAAGATTATTTATTTGAGATTCTTCTTATTTGCCGACGTAGGCTTGTATTGCTATGAATTTCCCTCTTAGGACTCCTTTTGCTGCATCCCATATGAGTTGGTCTGGTGTATTTTCATTTTCATTTGTCTTGACATATTTTTTGATTTCTGCTTTAATTTCTCAACGATCTGTTGGTTGTCCAGTAGTATGCTGTTTAGTCTCCACATATTTGTCACTTTTCCAGCATTTTTCTTGTAGTTCATTTCTAGTAGCATAGCATTATTGTTGGAAAAGATGCTTGATTTCAATCTTCTTAAATTTACTGAGGCTTGCCTTGTTTCCCAACATATGGTCTATCTTTGATAATGTTCCAGTTGCACTTGAGAAGAATGTGTATTCTGCTGTTTTTGGATGGAGTATTCTACACATATCTATTAAGTCTTTCTGGTCTAGTTTTTCACTTAGTTCCACTATTTCCTTGTTGACTTTCTGTCTGGATAATCTATTCATTGATGTAGGTGGGGTGTTAGAGTCCCCTACTATTATTGTGTTGTTGTTAATATCTTCTTTTAGGGCTGTTAATAGTCACTTTATATACTTGGGTGCTCCTGTGTTAAGTGTATATATATTTATAAGTGTTACGTCTTCTTGGTGGAGTGTCCCTTTTATCATTGTATACTGCCCCTCTTTGTCTCTCATTGCCTTTTTAATCTTGAAGTCTACTTTGTCTGATACAAGTATAGCAAAATCTGCTTTCTTTTATTTGCTGTTACCTTGGAGTATTGTCTTCCATCTCTTCACTCTGAGCCTGTGTTTGTTTTTACAGCTGAGATGTTTCCCGGAGGCAGTATATTGTTGGGTCTTGCTTTTTAATCCTTCCAACCACTCTGTGTCTTTTGATTGGAGAATTCAATCTATTTACATTTACAGTGATTATTGATATATGAGGGCTTAATGCTGCCATTTTGTCATTTGTTTTCTGGTTGTTCTCTGTTTCCCTTGTTTTGTGTCACATGTAGTTTGGACTGCCAATTCAGTTTGGTGGCTCTCTGTGATGGTTTTCTCTTTACTTTTCATTTGTGTCTCTTTTATGATTTTTTGTTTAGTGGTTACCATGAGGTTTGTATAAAAGATGTTGTAGACGAGATAGTCCATTTTCTGATAGCCTCTTATTTCCTTAGTCTAAATAGTTTCCATCCTTTTCCTCTTCCCCATCTAGTTATTGTTGTCACAACTTATTCCATTTTGTGTTGGGAATTTGTGGTTAAAATGATGTGATTACATTTATTCTTGATGTTTTCCTTCCCTTTATCTTTAATGTTATAATTAAGTGTTTGCTAACCTGTTCTGATAGAGAGCTGCAATTTTCTGATTTTGTCTGCCTATTTATCTCCTTGCTCAATGCTTTGTAAACCCTGTCTATTTTCGTTTTCCAATGTGAGGGCCTTCTTCATCATTTCTTGTAGCCAGGGTCTTGCAACAAAGAACACCCTCATTTTTTGTTTATCTGAGGATGCTTTTATGTCTCCGCCATAACTGACTGATATTTTTACTGGATAGAGTATTCTTGGCTGAAAGTTTTTATCTTTCAGAATTTTGAATATATCAATCCATTCTTCGCTAACCTGTAAGGTTTCTGCTGAGGCGTCTGCTGAAAGCCTGCTAGGGGTTCCTTTGTAGGTTATTTTCTTCTGCCTTGCTGCCCTTAATATTTTCACTTTGTCATTGACTTTTGCCAGTTTTACTATATATGCCTTGGAGAAGGTCTCTTTACATTGATGTAATTATGAATTCTACTAGCTTCTTTTATTTCTATTTCTAGCTCCTTCCCCAGGTTTGGGAAGTTCTCAGCTGTTATTTCTTTGAACAAGCTTTCTGTTCCATTCTGCTTCTCTTGTTCTTCTGGAATAACCAGAATTCTTATGTTGCATTTCCTAATTGAGTCAGATATTTGTTGGAGAATTTCATCATTTCGTTTTAGTCGTAGTTTGCTCTCCTCCTCCATCTGAAGCATTTCTATATTTCTGTTCTCTAAATTACTAATTCTGTCCTCCAAATTATCAGCTCTGTTATTTAAGGACTCCCGATTTTTCTTTATCTCATTCATTGTGATTTTCATCTCCAACATTTCTGAATGGTTTTTCTTTATAGTTTTAACCTCTTTTGTGAAGAATCCCCTCTGTCCATTAATTTTACTCTTGATTTCATTGAACAGTCTTTCTGAGTTTTCTTGTAACTTGTTGATTTTTTTTAATGATAGCTATTTTGAATTCTCTGTCATTTAGATTGTAAGTTTCTGTGTCTCCAGGGTTGATTTTTAGTTGTTTGTCTTTTTCCTTCTGGTTTGGAGTATTAATATACCTCTTTGTACTATTTTATGGGGTGGATTTGTGCCTTGACACTGTGATAGCATCTAGTCACAGATTCCACCTGCTGCCACTGGTGGCAGGGGAGGAGCTGTGTATTGTGAGCTGGTCATCTCTGGCAGCTGGGCCTGTCTGAGCCTGAGCCAGTCTTTGGGACCATAGCAGTCCTGTGAGCTTTCCCACTGAGTGAAATTCGACCACATGGGAGCTCAGGGCTGCTGCTACCTGCTCCCACAGTCCTGTCAAGGTGTGCTGCCACCTTGGGGGCTGCAGCAGCACTGTGGGTTTTTGCAGCAGCCAAGAACTTGATGCCCTGGTGTGCAGATCCACTGCCACCTCTTCCTATGTTGCAGGCTGTCATGCTTGGTAGGTGAGGCTTCCTCACTGAGCCACTCCCTTGGACTGCCACAGCTCTGTAGGCTCTCCCACTGGATGGGAAAGCAATCTTAAGGAGTCTCAGGGCTGCCGTAACCTGTTCCCACAGTTGCACTGAGGCAAGCTCCCACCCTCAGAGCCACAGCAGTACTATGGGTGCTCCACCTGGGAGAGCAGCTACATGTGTACACTGGGATGCCAGGAAGCCAGAGAGTGCACCTCTCCACCACCTCCCAGGATAGTCCCTCCACCTTTGGGTGTATAGCTGTGTGTGTCTCTCAGGCATCTTGTTGTGCTGTGTGGGTATCCTCCATTGATCAATGAATATCCATTTAGTTGTAGTTCAAAGAGGGAGAGTTAAGGGAACAGCTCATTCCATCATGTTGTTGAAGTCACTCTCCACTTGATGATGTTTTTAATCAAATGACCCAAGGACCTCAGGTGGAGTTTAGAGCATAGACTCCAAGCTTTCATTCTCTGACATGAATCCTGTTTCCACACTTGCATGACCATTACAACTTTACACAAAAGTTACTGAATAATCTTAAGTTCGTTACCTATAAAATAATCATAACTAAAAAGACAGATAATTTATACAAAGTATTTACCATATGTTCTGTGGTATATAAAAAGTTATAAATAAATGTCAGTTATTACTATTACCAAACTCAGGGTTTTATGATCATAATAAATTTCAAGAGGTAACTTTTTATGATCATTTTGTAATCATATTAACTTTATAGGTAATACATTTGACTGATGAAAGCCAGAACTTGACTTCTTTAAAAATCTGGCATTCATGTGCATAAACCCCTTTTTGCATTGCATTCCCTATTTACTGCTACTATCTTGTAGAACTTTAAAAATAGTGAGATCAAATAAATAAAATCCATAATATAATATAGGCTTTGGGATTAAGATGAAGAATACAACAACCTTTGCAACTTAAAATATGAAACTTATCATATTGTGTACACAATCTTAAGGGATAAGCTTTGAAGGGTGGTTTGCATAATAGGTGGGAGTTAGCATGAGAAATACTTAAGAGTGTCACAGAGCTGGGTGGGATCACCTACCTCCGTCCTTCTCAACCAACGAGAGTGTGCTCCCCAGGGGACGTGTGCCAGTATCTGGAGACATTTCTGGTTGTCACAGCTTAGAAGAAGGAGGGATGCTACTGGCCTCTGGGAAGGAGACATCAGAGATGCAGCTAAACATGCTACAGTGCACAGGGGGGCGCCCACGCACCCCAGAAAAGAACTGTCTATCCCAAAATGCCAACAGTGCCAACAGAAACTCTGATCTAACTCTGTTATTCATGGCTAGTTCAATTCCACTATTTGTTTTTAGACTTTTTATTGTGGAAAACTTCAACAAACACAAGGTGAACAGATGCACACCATGCCCCACATCAACAGCTCTCATCATTCTGCCAGTCTCATTTCACCCGTACCTGCCCCTACCCCTTCCTTATTTAGTAAATAAGAAAAACAAAATACCGAGATGCTAAGGAACTAGCTCACATTCCTGCATGACTAGTTAGAGGTCAGCAAGAACTAGGACAGAGAGGACCTAACTCTCGGTCCAGGACTCTTTCCACTAGGCCAAAATCAAAACATGATCTCTATTTTTACTATAACTCCTGCACAGTAAAGTTAGAATCCAAGTGTATAATTCATTTTTTCTGCTCTACTTTGTAACTGAAAATATTTAATGTGGCTTTATTAGAGGGAAAAATAGTTTAGTTACTTATTCAAAGAATTAACCATCTCATCGGGTATGCTCATGTCTCAGTCCTGGTAAGAGCGGTGTGTAGGCTTCCACGCAGGTACTAATGGCCATCCTGCATCAAACAGCAGTGCTCCTCTGGAAAGAGCTGCTTACAGATCCCGTGTGGATAAAGCCAGAGGCCCCAGTGCAGGAAGAGCTGTGGGCTGATAGAGGCCAGGTAAAACGTGCCTCTCAATTAAAGCCCATCAGCAAGGAAGGAAGCACTGAGTCACTCGACAGCGTGGATGGACTTGGAAGACGACGCTCAGTGAAAGACGCCAGACACAAAAGGCCGCGTATTGTCTGACTCCATTTATACGAAATGTCCAGAATAAGCAAATCCACGGAGACAAAGAATGTGAGTGGTTGCATAGGGCTGAGGAGGAAGTCAAGGGTGGAGAAGAACAAGGAGTGACACGAAATGGATGTGAGGCTTCTTTTGGGGGAATGAAAGTGTTCTGGAGTTGGGTAGTGGGGGCAGTTGCACAATCTTGTGAGTATACTAAAAACCACTGAATTCAACCCTTTAAAATGGTGAATTTTATGTCATGAATTCTACTCAATAATTCAAACACCTGTTCCCCCATTAGCCCAGCAGTCCTATGCTCATGACCCCACTGCTGCTCCTTCCCTTTTCCTTCAAGAACATCAAGAAGACTTTGGGTGTGCCTCACGCAGAGAAGGTGAATACAGAACCTCTGCTGGACTGTGTATTCTGCCCTCAGGACTCAGCATCCTCAGGGGAGCTGCAGTAACTGCCCATGCCTGGCTCCTGGGGAACAGCCGCGTGAGCCAGCTCTGCTCTGACCCTCCGTGTCTCTGCTGCGATGGTGAAAACGTCACACGGTTCCTAAAGTCTGCATGTTACCCGAGCTCTGAGAATCACTCAAGAAATGAGCTGGGGACACTGGTGTGCTTCACGTCAATCGCTGGAATGGTGTGAGGCTTGGATGGGGAAGGGAGTCAGTAGTGCTTCGGCAAATTTATTCAGATTTTCTGTAAGAGCTATTGCAGAGAATGCCAGCAATACAGAGCCAATAGGAGAAACAGTAAAATGCAGGACATAATAGCACTGGTTCCTCTTTCTGAAGAAAGACAAAGAGCTCATTCTGACTAAGTGATCTTGTTATATCCCAAGCAGATTAGATGGAATTGAATCCGAATTCATTTGCACTTGAATTAGACTTCTCCCTCACCATTCAGATGAGTCTAGCCTTCCTTGGTGAAGGCTTTGGTAGCCAGGCGACATCTGTTTAATGGTGGCTATTCAGCCTTCAACATAGCATACTGTACATGTGAGTGAAGGAAATACATCCCGACAATAAGGGAATGCTTACAGACGAGGCTTCTCTGTGTTTTGTTCATTCTTGCTTGTGCACTACCAAAGCTAGATTCAGTCTTGGTGAATGGCTTGCGGTTCATGAGTAAGAATGTTGTGGAACTGTTAAGCATCTACAAACTTCTTTGGAAAATATGGGTATTTATTTTGAGGAGCTGGAGCTATAATTACCGAGACTGAGGTATTTCCTAAGAATTGGTTGGAAGAGCAGTGATGACTTACAGAGAAGTTGGGGATCACCCTGGACTGATGAAAAAACTTCCAAGAAAAGATAAGGTGGGGAACTTGAAGGCATCAGGAGTCCCAGAGAGAGAGGTGAGTCAGCCCCTCTTGTCCCGCAAAGCACAGAGCGTGGGTGTCGGCTGCAGCACGTGCCCGTCTGGCGAACCGTGTGCGTGGATCTGCTCTGGACTGTGTCAAGTCCAGTAAGAAGCCGGGCGCTTGGCAGCCCTGGGAAAAGTTTGCTTTGATGTTATTTGTTGAAGTAAATGAAGTAACAGAACTGGAGATTTCTAAAGTTCAAAAGTGAATCCCAGCCCATGACCCTGTTCCTGGACATTCAAACGTGTTATTCCAAGACATGAGGGAGGAAACCACAGGGCCAGTGGGCCCTTTCCCTCCACGACGCCATCTATTAAAAGTGCATTTCGTTTGCAACTCTAAAAACTGTTCACTTAAACTGACCCTTTTTATTGTTTTACATCATCATTTTAGACCCTTACCTAATCTCTTCCACTTAATCAAGAAGTTGCCCAACTTTGGGCTTTCTCTAATGCTGACTTTTCCAATAACGTTAACTTGCCATGAGCCCTGTTCATGCAGACACAATTCTCTTTTTTGGTTGCTCCCTGCCCTAGACATGTAGCTACTATTTAAATATTGTTTTAGACCCGTGAGTGTTGATCTCATCTTCTTACTTACTGGTGATGCAGTGAGAGCCAGGTGGTACACATCTCGAGACCCTGCAGCACGCAAACATTAGCATATGCAGGTTAGGGTTTCTGCAGAGCTGATACACTTGTAGTAAAAGACAGAAGGAGTGGAGTAGGAGATCCTTGGCATCACCCAGGAAAACCAGCGTGTGAGCAGGTTGGGGTGACGTGAGGCAGCTGTGCTGGAGCTCATAGTAGCCATGGTCAGTAGCTGCCATTCCCTTCTAAACTGAGGACACTGGACCCCATTTCAGAATGGTTTTTACTATAGATAGGAAGTACATGGCGGTGCAAATGCAGTCCTGAGGACTGTGTCTACAAACTTGACAAAAAAATATTTTAAAAATATTTGGACAAACGTCCCTGAGGAGGCAGGTCTCTCAAGGGAGAGCGTGAAGTTGTGAGCGTCCTTGTTTACAACATGGACTGAGAGCTAATGCTGTAGGGTCCCTCTGACAAGTATTTCACTGTAGTTACGGTAGTGTGGCACACTGTGGGGTCACGATGACCTCGATTTGAGTGCTGAATCTCTGATTCAACTGGTGACTTCCCCCAAATCAGTGCTGTATATTACGGATGGCACTAAACAAGTAAGTTTTGTTAAAATTAGATGAGAAAATGCATGTAAAGTGGATGGCTCAGAGTGGGCACATTGCAAACAGTTTTTATTATTATTTAGTGTCACAATAATATCACTTCTATTTTTGTTGCATTTGTATGAAAAATCGATTTGCAGTTAACAAACTCATGTTACGAAATTGTCTTTGACTTATGCCTGTTTATCTGTTCTACAAAACACAGTTAAGGCCTCTGAACTCCGGTCTGGCTTGTTAGTACCCATTGCACACGGCCCAGGCCGATTTTCCTCTTTAAAGTGCACAGCCTCCTGCAGAACTGTTATCATCTACGAAAATACTTCAAACTCTGTTTACGTACTTACATCTTGTTGTAATACACACACATCTCTGGAGAAATGGGACGTTTCTATCAAGGCTTCCCTCGTTGCCTAGGCAGGTTATAGACTGGCCGGGTTTTCTTGAAGCAGTCTGTGAAAACTGGCAGGTCCCTTAACCACCAGGACCTTGTTGTCTTCTCCAAGATGAGCTGGAACTAGCTGACCCCTGTGGGGTTGGTCAATTCTAACAGTCTGTGATTCTAAAACATAATAATTTTCAAAGGTCCACTACTAAGGAATTCAGAAAGATGAGTCTATTTTGAAAAACATTTTTTAAAAATGGCTTTTTTTATTGTCCATGCTTCAGTGACTCCTCGCTCCATCTGGTTCAAAGGGACATGAGGTCACTGACCACGGAAATCAAGACCAAAGCCGGGAAGGCGGATCCTGGCCATCCCCTCTCTGTGCTGCTCCACAGCGTATGCAATGCTCTCGTGAATACAGGAAACAGGAAAGGTTCCGTACATGTTTTCAGAACTTAGAGTTAACACTCCATTTGACTTTTCTTTTTTTCACATAAGATACATAATTTAACTTCATGCTTCCAATAACTCTGTTTTCTACTGACATTGCCAAAACAACTTCAGCCAATACGTTAAATATATAGTAACTATTTTTCTGCATTCACGTCCACTTCTGCTCAAATTAGATGATGAAGACAAATGTGCATTCTATAATAATTAATTTCCTGAACTTCTAAGGTAAATTCTGTTGAAGAGAGCTGGCTGAAGGAGCTGTTGGCCGAGCGAGGGCCGTGCCGCTTGTAAATCATAACAGGTGTAGTTAATTGATCAGCACGGCTAGGCACGTTCTCGGCAGAAGCACTTTCGATTAGTCTGCATTTTCTTTTCTTTCTTTCCTCTAGATTTTCAGGTTCCTAATCAGAATAACAGTATTATGGATGAAATGAAGGGTTCTCCGTGAATAGCTCTGGGCTGTGAAAAAGTCTGTCTGCCACAAGCTGGCTGGTTGAGCCTGCATCCGACCCAACATTCCAACCTCAGTGCCCGTCTGTGAAATGAACTTGTTTCTCCAAGGCTCAGCTCAGGGTGGCTTCTCAGGGACACCATCCCATATCTCTCATCATTCAAAACGGGACCTCCTTGTCCTCTTGGGTTGATCAACTCCTAATCTGTACTTGGCTGCAAATATGCTTTATGTTTAAGGTTTAACTTACAGCAAAATGTAAACAGGGTGTCAGGTAGCAGTGCAGCCATGAAACAGGATTGCCTTAGAATCTCAGCGAGCAGAATTAACACAGCCAATAAGAAGCCTTATTCCTGATCGGCTAACATTCTCAGGCTGTTGGCCTTCTGCTAGATACTGAGTCCTGAAAATAGGTATAATTTCTGCCACCCTTTGGAGAGTTCATCAGAGGGAGCCAGGTTTCCCACATTACATCTGGAATTCTCTCTCTTCACACTGAGATTGTCACTCTGTGACATCAAGACCAGGAATCACACTTATTCTTCGATCTTGCCCCACAAGACAGATGTTAGCTGGAAGCTGACAAAATTCAAGTGCAGGATGGAGGGTATTGGTGTTTGTTAGTTTTGCTTCTTAGCATCTCGAACATAACTGTCATGTCTACTAAAACCTGAACTTTACTATCTTCATGACGTTTTACTAAATCAGCCGAGGAGGAAAACGTTCTTGGCAGGCTTTTCACTACTGGTCATGGAAAAGCTAAAACCCTGATGACGTCTTTATTGAGGGCTTGTCCTGTGTCTTGTGTGTTCAGTGATAAATACAGGGCCATTAGGAAATTCTGAGTTTCCCCTGAAATTTCTGTTATTCTTAGGAAGATCATTTCAAATTTACTTTGTAATGCTTTTTAGGCATCAAATACTTTTAACTTCCCAGAGTCATGTTTCTCCAGCCACTCTAATAAGATTAAAGATGTTTATTTCATGAGAACTTAGCAGAAGACAGCAATATTTTTTAAACAATTCGTATTTATTTCCTTGGTGTAAGATTAGTGTCGTTCTAATAGCACTTACCAGACGGATTCCAGACAAGAAACAGTAAAGGAAAAATAGAATGTGATTTGCAAGAAGGTAGATATCTTTTTCCTTTTACTGCCCTTGAACTTATTTTTCTTGCTCTTTTTTGTTTTTCTTGGGTGTTATAAAGTTTTGCCTTGGAAAGTGGGTGGTGCCACAGAGCCTTCTAAGTCATGGGTGCATCTTTCACTAAGGTAGACATTTAGGGGAAGAACAGGACTCAAATGAGGCTCCTAGGAGTCAAGCAAGAAACTCGGTCCTTCTGGACCACTCATGCTCATTGATAGTGGATAAATGAAACAGCCTTTGTATTCCAGCTCCTCCTTCCTCCTGAAATGGCTTCTTTGTTAAAGTTTTACAGAAATTGTTCTGTCGCTTCAGTGCCTAGGGAGTGCACTTAACTCAGTAAGTGCTTCGTCTGTTGAATGAATCTCTCTCCGTAGGGGTGTCAGCCCCTGGTGGAAGGTATCATAAGTGGTGAAAAAAATCAAGACAAAAGTGATGAAACATAGATGCAAGACTATGAAATAATAACCCATACTGTGGTTAATCATATTAAAGTAATGTAATAATATCATCAAATGCTTTCTTTTATCTTCAATATTAATGTATCTGTTAAGCAACACAAAGAGAAAATGCATTTAAGATGTTTCTTGATGAGAAGGGATTGCCTTTTTGCAAGTTCTTTCCTTTCCTATACACGTTCGTTATTTCCCTGTGTCCTTGTAAAGATTTTTGGAAAATGGTTGGAGGGAGTTAAAGACACAGTAGAAGAGAACAAGGTCTTCTTGCTTTGGGAATGTTTGAGCTTGGGATGAATTGGAGTGAGTCCCTGATATGCCCCTAAAAACACATAGTTTTATTATGTACTGATAAGTTAAATTTTGCTTTGAATTGCTGAACTAGCAAGATTATCCAAAAGTTCTCACAGCCAATAGAGGAATGGAATTTGCCGCTATTGCTCCTACAGTGACCAAGATGGTGAAACATCCCCACATTCCCGACTCCCACCACCTTGATGGGACTGCAGTTCCTGAAAAGCAAGAGGCATTTCATGCAGTAGTTTAGCTTAAAAAATTGGTCTCATCTCCAATGGGGGAGCCCGGCCAGCATACCTCTCCCCCTTTATGCTGTAAGCTCTATAATGTCCTCTTCTAAAGGTCATTACTAATTACTATCAATTTTTATTAAGGTGATTAAAATTTACTCACTTTTTTTTATCCTTCTGTGCATTTATAGGAAATATAAGTTCTATGGACCCACAGGGTCTTAAATCTTAGAAAAATTAGGGAAATTCTCATAAATTTCAATTTATTAAATAACTGTCTGGCTCCCACAGCATTACTTAGGACACAATTAAATAGTATTAAATAATAATAAAAATTTCCACGGTTTCTCATTCTAGAACATGAAACACAGAAGCACAAAGCCATTTCGTACCAACCTCTGAAATTGGGTCCCTGTGAGCTTGTGAATTCCCATGCAAGGCCCAATTTTAAGCCAGCAAATGTTTTCTTAACTACAATATATTTTTTTATTTAAAAAAATATTTCTTGAGTGCCCACATTGCCTCACACACTTTACGAAGCACCAGCATATCAAATGGTCTCCATTTACGTATCAGTGTTGTGAACCGGGTATCAGAGAGAGCTCAATGGCTTTGTGATTCTGGATAGTTTTGTGTGTCTATATGTTCTTTTTCATGAACCAGTCATTGCTTCAGTTGGATATTCAACATCAGAAGAAAATCTTAATGGTTTGAGGAACAGGTTCCTCATCCTCCGCTCTGTCCAGTCACCCTCCCAGTAGAGTACTATACAAACGACAATCTTCTCTACCAGTAAGTTCAACTCACAAGCTCTAAATGGAGCCTGAGCTCTTGCTGATGATTTTAACCTAGGCCACTGATCTTCAAAACATTTACTCATACACCTTCTTAAAAATATTTTTAAGCAAATGTATCCCCAAATGACTTTTAATTTTGAATTGCAAATTTTTATCACATTTAAATAGCTGCAAAAGAATGTCATTTCTTTTCCTTACCCCAATATTTTTAAATGTACCTCACAGAAGTCTTTCCTAACTCAGTTTCAGCTGCCCTGGAATATGAAAGCCTATCTCTTTGGGGTACATTCTTACAGTCTATAGAGAATTTCTTGTGGCTCCAGCATGATTTTAAATAACCTTTCCCAAACATATCCTCCAAATTTGACAAAAATTCCTCAAGGGTTATCAAGTGGCACAGAGACTTACAACATTTCAAATGAACAGATAATTCATATTATTATAGATGGTGGCAATGATGTCCCTTCCATGTCTGTTTTGTGGGCTTAGAAGACAAATGAGGAGAATCTCTAAAACTCTGAGTCTTTGTTTGCCACAGTTTGGAGAAGGATGCTGACTTGGTGTCTGTCATTTTTGTTGCACATATTAGTTCCATCCCTTCCATTTGGATGGCACTCAATTTAACAGAGGTAAATTTAAAGTCACTAAAAAAAGAGAAATAGTAAAAATAACTTTAATGGTACAATTCATGGAGTAATGTATTTCACAATAAGTGAAAAATCTTAGTTGGTATTAAACGGAACTTCTTTTTGTAAGAGTTTCCAAGTCCCCGTGGAGCAATGAGAGAAAATAAGAACAAGAACAAGAACACGAAGAAACCTTTATTCAAGGCTTTCGGGGGGGGTCAACCTGTGTGCTCAGCAATGAGACTGCAGTCTTATTTCATCTTCCCATAGCCTGATGAAACAGATTGAGAAACCGAGACCTAGGGAGGCCAAAGAAATTTTCCATGGTAAATGGAAAGGCCAAAATTTTAATGCAAACAGATTGACACAGAGCCCCGACTCGTGACCACACTCCTAAAGTCATGATCCTTTGGATTTTATCATTTATCGTATCCGTGGATGTCTTAATTCTCTAAAGCTGTTGAAATGCGAGAGCACACGTATACGCGTGGAGGAAAAAAAGCTTATTTTCAATCATTATACATTCAATTATAATACATTCAATCAATGTATTAACATATGTGTCTAAAAGATCTGGATAAGTTGTGAATGGACTTCCCAAACAAAGAAAAAATGTTCGTGGATTCCCCACATATGGAAATTTTGGCCTAGTTGCCACTCTGATTGAACATGTTATGGACCATCAGAATGCTGGTCACTAGCGTAAATAGTCTTTCTTTCCTTCTCTCCTGTCACCCCACACCAACCTCAATTTAAAAAAATCTAGTAGATTTAAGAATTACAGAGACTTTTTGAAATTTGAAAAGAGATTCTCTTTCCCCTTTCTCTTTCCTGAGAAAGAAATATCAGGATGAAATTCACCAAGCACAAAATATGAAAGCTTCCTTGGAGATAAGAAATTTGTTTTGAAAAACTGCGAACCTGGTTAGGAAGTTAGGGAAGCACGTTTTGTTTGGCCAGTGACCTCTGCGCAAGGTCGGTGTGTTCTCGGTGACAGAGGGTCTGCTGTTGGTGGCGGTGATGGTGGGTCGCAGGCGTGGATGTGGAGCACATCTTAAGCAGGCCAGCTCTAGGGCAGAGCCAGAAGACTAAGGATGCTTTTGTGAGCAACTCGAAGAGCCAAAATCACCTTCCTCATGCATCAGGTGACCACACGCATAGCAGGAAAGCAAACTTCCTCCTCCTGTGGCCTCCGATGGACTCAACTCTGGACACTATCTCTTGCCACAACCATCATGAGTCAGAGAATCTCTATTGCTAGAAGCTTTCTCACTCATTTCAGGAGTCTTTCAAGTAATAGTACCAGTAATTATAAACACAAAACTAGCTTGATGTGTGTAAGGCATGGAGCAGAAGTCACACAAGGATTGTCTCTTTCCATCCTCTCAATGGCCTTCTGGGACCATGTTGCTTTCAGACCTGTTTTAAAGATCATGAGTCTGAGGGCAGATTCTCATGATACAGTGAAGGCTGGTTAGTGGGAATGGTGGTGTTTATGTGCTCGGCTGCAGGAGTGCAGTGGACCTTGGCTCCCTCTCAAACTCTTCCCTGCACCCCAGCAGAGGGCCGTGAGTATATTGCTTTTTCAGAGCTGCTGTTTGCTAACTATGGAGGTGATTTGTGTCAATTAACCAAGATCGCAGATACTTGGGTACTTGCATACAGAAGAGTGAGTCTTGCTTCCAGGAAAGATTGCTTTTATAAGCCATCTTTTGGAAATGCAGTATGTTGTAGTTACTTTGGTTAATGGCAGCTGTTAAAATTTCAAACTCATGCAGTTTGCTTCCAGATCTCACCCTGTGTGGTTTTGCATGAGAGGAGTGATCCGTGGAATAGCTAATGGGCTGATTTGGGTTGAGGAGAGACTGAGGTTGAGGTAGGATACACAGGCGTAATTTGAAAACCTGTATCAGATGCAGATATGCCTTTCAGAAATTGAAATCTCTTTAGACTGCTGTAATGAATGCCCTCAGTTACCCGGCCTGTCCACATGCACACAGCTGGCAATTCTAGCAGGTGAGGATCATTGGATGTGGGTGGAAATTTTGTTTTTGCATCAAGGGCAACCATTCCTGTGCAGTGCCTGGTCCCTCCAGATTTCCACAGCTCTCTTCTCTGTTCCCATTTGGTTGCATCAATGACGCATCTCTGGAAAATTGAGAGTAATTCTGAGGTATCTTGCAGCTTTCTCTAAGATGATTTATGAAATAAAACATTACATTTTGTTCACTTTTTCTTCATGTACTGCAAATATCCTTGCAAAGGATCAACCATTTTAATGATTCTCATGTGATTCAAAATACTGAGATTTATCATGGATTCAAAACCACTTGAGCCTGTGAGGTCTCCCATTTCCCCTCCTTGCCCGTAAAGTTGCTCAGCATACCCAAGGGTTCCGGGTAGATGTTTCTTACTGGGTGCACCCATTACCCAGAGCTATGTAAGCACGGGACTGCAGGAATTCCAGCGCCCACAGATGGAATGGGAACTCACAAGGATGTGATGCACTGATACGTCCTTCTTAATGGAGAAATTCTGAGAAAGCTAGAATTTTAAGAGTTGTAATAGTTCTTGAGGACGTTGTGAATTTTAACGACATTTTCTCAAGAGGGAAAGGCAGGGGGATACATGTGGTATATTATTATATTGAATTATTTTAGCTCTTCAGATACTTAAAATAATATTCAAGGTTGACTATAGATTTATATAACTAATTATATAATTTTAAAGCTGTGTTAAACAGTTTAGTTTTAAAAATATGTGAAGTAGCACACATTTCACAAGAAATATCTTAAAATCAAGCAATGCAATATATACGTGTACATATATACATATATATTTACATATATATTATTATACACTTTAAAGCGTAAGATGAATTTTCCTGTAAGAAAAACAAGTTAATATATAATTTTTCTTTAATTTAAATGAATCTTGTAAACTTTAAACTCAGTTCTGTTGGGATTATGAAAGAGAGAACACAGGGTTAATTTTTTCACCTCATTTCTGAACTTAGAGACTATTCCTGTCTTTGCTAGGTCCCATTTCTGATTTGAGGTTTCCTCATCTGAAAAACAGGAATGAAAACTCCTAACTCAGCGTTTTCTTGTGAGGATTTGATGTCCTGGTACAGTAGGCAGTCAATAATGCAAGCTTTCCCTTAAATCAGTTAACCTGACAGACGTGCCTACAGCCTGCCCAGTCAAAAGTCCCGCGTGTGCACTCGATACGTTTTTACTTAAATTCCGAGGTCCGTCATTTTCTTCTTGTGAATTAGTAGAGCTTGTGGATCGATGTGAACCAGTAGGGCAGGCTAAGGTTTCTCTGTGGCTCCTCATTAGTTCTTCACCTGAGGCATCCCCACCATGATTCTCCCAGCACCCACCGCCTTTGTACCTGTGGACAGGACTCCCCGGTCTTGTTTGAAATTTAACAGACTATGTGCCTATGTCTAGCTCACGGCCTTAATAAATCAAATGCAAGAAAAAATAGAAAAGATCCTCTGCACACACGTTCTCCATCTCTCCCCAGGCTGTGACTGTGCTCCCCCAGTCCTGGGAGCCCAGCTGGAGGCTCCCTTTGTGATTCACACCACCTCTGCATGCAGCAGGTGCCTGAGGTTAGCCCTCGCCCTCTCCTCGGCACTCGTCCCCTCTCTCCTGGGAGATCCCCCTCTGCTGTGCACTGTGCTGTGCTGTCACTTCTCTATCTTAAAGCAAACAAAGTGATCTCTTTTGACTGTGAATTCCCCGCCATGCAGCTAACTCTCCAGCTTCCATTCAAGGCAAAGGCTTCTGATGGGTTCTCTGCAGGTGCCACCTCCAATTCCTCACTGTGCCTTCCCCCCTGACGCCTCTCCCATCAGGCTCCACCAAAGCCATTCTGGCCAAGGCAGCACACGCCCCAGGAGTCTGCGTTCAGACGTTAATTCTGGCCGTCATCTCCCTCGTGTGCAGCACGCACAGTCCATCGTTCTCTCTTCCTTAAGACGTTTCCCTCACTCAGCTCTCAGGAGACACCCCTCTCCGGGGATGCCCAGCCACTCATCTGCTGTATTTGCACACACAACCCTTATGGCCCTGGGACACATTATGGATTTTTACTTACTTGCTTAGTTTCTCCAATACTTCTCTTCATTAGAACGTGAGCCTTATGAGGGCAAGATGCTCGTCAGCTGCTTTTCTAACTGCAGTACCCCCGACCCCTCAGCAGACACTCAGTGAACTCTTGAGGAAGGAGTGGAGCACCTAAATGCTAGAATAGTAATGAGCAGTAACGGACTCGTTATATCTAGGAGTGTGTGCTCACATGTGGCTTAGTGTGTGTGCTCACGTGTGTGTTCATGTTTGTGCTTATGTGTTTGTGTTTGCATGTGTGTTTATGTTTACATGTGTGTGCTCACATGTGTGTTCATGTGTATGCTCACTGCATGTTTGTGTTTGAGCTTGCATGTGTGTTTGTGTGCAGGTTTACATGTGTGTGTGTGTGCTCGCATGTGTGGCTGGGGGGAAGACTTCACTGCACGTCCAACACCATGCTCTGAGTGCACATAGTCCCACTTGATGAGTTCTTGTCCCAGAACACCCAGAAATTTTAAGAGGGCCTTTCTGGACTCAAGTTTCCCAAGTCAGAAAAGAAGACTGGACCTACATTATCAAATGTCAGGCAACTGTGGCAGGAGACGTGGAGAAGTAACTGGTGCGTGGCTCACTCGTCAATCTCTAAAACAAAATGAAGTTCATGTTTAATCTAGGATGTGGGATTTAGAGACAGTCAACTTGGTTTGTACAATTTAAAATTAATAGACATGACTACTATATTCATTCATTTTTCTTTTTACTACTGTTTAAAATTAAATTGTAAGATGTCTGTGTTCCCTAACTTGATTTTTATATAATTGCTCTTTTTTACCTAGACAAGCAAAACTGTCATAGGTAAGGATTCTCAAAAATAAAGGTGTTTCTCCTTATTCTTATTGATAACACCTAATATCCTTTATT